>NC_053496.1:136883050-137055550 GCF_905171775.1 Rana temporaria | reverse complement strand
CCGCTCTCCGGTGCTTTCTTCCTTCTGCCGGGCACCACTATCTTCTTCCAGCTCTTTTACTAGCGGGGGCCCGATCTTCCTCGTCGCCTTCTTCCCTCTTTTCTTCTTAAGATGTTGACTCAGCGCTCTGTCCCTCTGTAATGCCGGTTGCACTGTGCGCAATGATTTATATAGGCATGGGGCGTGGTCACCGGGTGATGCCACCCGGTGACCACGCCCCATATGACCTCACAGTCCTGGGGAATATTGGGACTGTGACCTCATAAGGGGGCGTGGTCACCAGGTGGCATCACCGTTTTTTCGGCGTAGGGGTTCCCATCAAAATCCATACCAGACCTAAGGGCCTGGTATGCTCATGGAGGGGAACCCATGCCGGTTTTCCCCCTCATGATAACACAGGGGAGACTTCCCTCCCCTCTCCAAGGTCATCAAATCTGCAGCTAAAACACAAAGGAACCGCTGAACAGCTGATTGAGAACTTGGCAAAGAAAACAGAGCTCAAAAAGGCAACACACTAGTGTGAATCCGGCCTAAAGATGCCTTGCTGTACGTTCCCAGTACACTCAACTTGCTCAGCTTGCTGAAGAAGTCTGCCCCTGACCCCTGTGGATTATGACATTTTCTGCCATTACAAACGCTTTTTTAATCCGGTTGAGATATCCCTGTTTTCAAGGACTCTGGATAAAAGGTTAGAAGCTCTACTTAAGGCACTGTTTTTTTTCTGGTGGCTTCTGCAATACAACCTGCCAAAGCAACCATGTCAGTCTGTCAGACATTAGCTGTCTAGTCCAAAAATATGGCTCAGGACACTAGATCAGGGGTGTCCAACCAGTGGCCCATGGAGCCCTCTGATGTGCTTGTGACCTCCTGCTTTGGGATGGTGGGTTGTCAAGCCCAGATTGTGGGTTGCTGACCTGCCATCCCAGAGCATCAGTGTTGTGAATGAAATCGGCGGTAGAGGAAGCAAGCGGCTGTAGAGCCGAGCCGCATAAGCTGATGCTTCCTGTATAGCGAGCGCCAACTCACAGGCGGAGTGACACCAAATGTACTCTGCCTGGGACAGCAACAGCCTGTGATACCTGAATTGAACACTTTTATTAAAGGTAAGTTTATTACTAATGTAGCGCCCCCTTACTTTCAGTGCGGGCGCTACATTAAAGTTAGTGGGGAATGGAAGGGTTTGTTTTACTTCCATTCGTGATTTATGGAAACTCAGGCTGCTGCCCACTTCAGAATCGGTCCTGTAGGTCAGTCTGCGCTCCAGGGGTATGTTGTCACCCCTGGGCGGCAGTTGGCGCCTAGGGCGGATCCAGATTCTAGTCTCGGGAGGGGCACTGCCAGAAAATAAGGTGTTGCTTACAGAACTCAATTAGGTGTCCGATGTGTCCGCTGCAATGTTGCAGTACTGCTAAAAAATCAATGATCGCCGCCATTACTAGTAAAAAATATTTAAATATAAATGCCATAAATCTATCCCATAGTTTGTAGACGATTGTCAGGGACTGCAGACATGGTACAAGAGATGGTCAGAGACTGCAGACATGGTACAAGAGATGGTCAGAGACTGCAGACATGGTACAAGAGATGGTCAGAGACTGCAGACATGGTACAAGAGATGGTCAGAGAATGCAGACATGGTACAAGAGATGGTCAGACACTGCAGACATGGTACAAGAGATGGTCAGAGACTGCAGACATGGTACAAGAGATGGTCAGAGACTGCAGACATGGTACAAGAGATGGTCAGAGACTGCAGACGTGGTACAGGAGATGGTCAGAGACTGCAGACGTGGTACAAGGGATGGTCAGAGACTGCAGACGTGGTACAAGAGATGGTCAGAGACTGCAGGCATGGTACAAGGGATGGTCAGAGACTGCAGACGTGGTATAAGAGATGGTCAGAGACTGCAGGCATGGTACAAGGGATGGTCAGAGACTGAACACATGGTACAAGAGATCAATGCAGCCTCATCAGTGCCCACCATTGCAGCCTCACTGTGCATATGAACGCAGCCCCACCTTTGTGTATAAATTCAGTCCCACTTTTGTATATTAATGCAGTCCCACTTTTGTATATCAATGCAGACCCACTTTTGTATATCAATGCAGACCCACTTTTGTATATCAATGCAGACCCACTTTTGTATATCAATGCAGACCCACTTTTGTATATCAATGCAGCCCCACTTTTGTATATCAATGCAGTCCCACTTGTGTCTATGAATGCAGTCCCACTTGTGTCTATAAATGCAGCCCCACTTTTGTCTATGAATGCAGCCCCACTTTTGTCTATGAATGCAGCCCCACTTGTGTCTATGAATGCAGTCCCACTTTTGTATATGAATGCAGTCCCACTTTTGTATATGAATGCAGTCCCACTTTTGTATATGAATGCAGTCCCACTTTTGTATATACATGCAGTCCCACTTTTGTATATGAATGCATCCCCACTTTTGTCTATTAATGCAGCCACACTGTGCATGGCACTCACCATGGCATTGCCTCGATCACACACAGCAGGTATCTCCTCTCCCGACGTGTGTCATGGAACAAACAGGAGCTGTAGGTCTGTGTTCGGCTCTAGCAAAGTCCCACCCTAGACGGGCTTTTGTGATAGACAAAACACTGATTCAATCAGTGTTCGATCTCCATCTACTATCACACGAGCAGGTCTAGCACAGGCAGCACAGCCGAACACAGATCCAGCTCTCACACACAGCCAGAGATGCCCGATGTCATACACGCAGGAGAGAGGGGAGTGCTGCAGTCAGCTACAGCTCAAAGCAGCCTCAGGATAGGCAGCCTACCAGCCCTGGTGATGAGAGAGGGAGAGAGAGTTAGAGACTCAGCAGCGGGAGCTGTAGGCACCGCAAAGCAGTTTAAAAGCCAATGTGACATGATTGCCTCGGGGGGGGAGCAAGTGCCATGTTGCCCCCCCCCCCCTGGATCCGCCGTTGGTTGGCGCTAGAGGGGTTCTGACAGACCCACCTTCTCCCAGCAGCCAATCAGAGGAGTTCTTCCCTCGTTGGGCATGCTGGGAGGGGGGTATATCTGGGGCAGCCGCTTTTGGCGGGTTGTGCTATGGGGGGCCCGAGTTCCAGGTGCGGTACCCACCTTCAGGGTACGCGCATCCATGGGACCCGCCACCGTGGCCTGCTTCGCTGAGGTTGTGCACCATGCAGAGCCTTATCCTGACATTGGGAGGGGCCCCAGCGACTTGCTGGGTCCCAACCTTCTGTTGAGAGGATCCTAACCTGGAGGCTGTGCGATGGGGGATCGGCTCGGGGGAACCTAGAACTAGAGGTTGTCCAGGAGGCCTAGACGAACCATCGGGGATCCGGTCACCATACCATATGACAGGTATGCTCAAGCTGTCAGTGGGTGACACTGATTGACCTAACTGGGAGGATTTGCTCAAATTGATCTCACAAATCCCAAGTTGTCCAGCCTGTGGCAGAGGCCCTGAGTCAGGCCGGTGGCAGGGGTCTGTTTCCTCCCAGTGATCCGCAAGTGATGCTCCGGCTGCCAGGCCTGAGATAACCGCCTGTCCGGGGCACTTTACCCACCATGATTGGGGTGGCAACGAATTGAGCTATATCATTGCTGAGAGCAGGCTTGCTCTCTCTTCATATCCAAGGCCTGATACTAAAGTTTCCCCACGCTCATCAACCTTTTTCTGTCGTGTGCCATGTTGATGTTGGCCGTGTTGGGCCTTGGAATAAAGCATTGAAAACTGAATTGATGTCTGGACACTTGGGGCTAGATTCAGATAGCCCGCCGTAACTTTGTGCGGGCGTAGCGTATCTCAGATACGCTACGCCGCCGTAACTTAGTGAGGCAGGTTCTGTATTCACAAAGAACCTGCGCCCTAAGTTACGGCGGCGTAGCGTATGTGGTCCGGCGTAAGCCCGCGGAATTCTAATTATCCATGTAGTGGGCGTGTTGCATGGTAATGAAGGCTGACCCCACGTTATTGACGTTTTTGACTAACGGCGCATGCAACGGAAAATTCGACGCTGGCCCGATGTCCATACTTAACATAGGATACGCCTCATATAACAGGGGTAACTTTACGCCTAATTTGCATATTCCTCTCGGAAATCGACGGAAGCGCCACCTAGCGGCCAGCGTAAATATGCAACTAAGATACGACGGCGTAAGAGACTTACGCCAGTCGGATCTTAGCCAAATTCAGGCGTATCTTGTTTTCTGAATACAGAAAAAAGATACGCTGATTTGCGCCTAGATATATGTAAATCTGCTCCAAATTAACCCGCAAGAAGCCAATGACACCCAGCCCTATTCACGAACGACTTACGCAAACAACGTAAAATTTTCAAAATTCGACGCGGGAACGACGTCCATACTTAACATTGGTACGCCTCATGTACTCCTCATATAGCAGGGGTAACTTTACGCCGGGAAAAGCCTAACGTAAACGGCGTATCTGTACTGCGTCGGCCGGGCGTATGTTCGTGAATTGGTGTATCTAGCTGATTTACATATTTCTAGGCGGAAATCAGCGTACACGCCCCTATCGGCCAGCGTAAATATACAGTTAAGATACGACGGCATAAGAGACTTACGCCGGTCGGATCTAATACAAATCTATGCGTAACTGATTCTAAGAATCAGGTGCATAGATACGACGCTCGGACTCAGAGTTACGCCGGCGTATCTGGAGATACGCCGGCGTAACTCGTACGAGAATCCGGGCCACAGTGTGCATATGGACATATCTGTTCTACAGGGGTTACTGGGCTGCTTTCAAAATGTTCCGCAGGTGCAGCGCAGTGCACCTGCGGGTTACCTGCACTGAGCTATAGACTTCTGTTATTACCTGCACCGAGCAATAGACTGGTTATTACCTGCACTGAACCATAGACTTCTGTTATCACCTTGGTGCGCTTTTAGAGAGTGCATCACACCTGCAGGATATAATAGAAGTCTATGGCAAAGTGCAGCTAACCCGCAGGCAAGCCACAGGTGCACTGCACTACACCCTTGGTGTGGGTAAATCGCAGCGCATCAGTGTGAAAGCAGCCTTAGGCCCCTTGACAGTCTAACCCAATCAGGCCCTCCATTGGCATCTTTACATAAGCATTTAGCTGTGGGCACACAACATTATTAGTTTGTTGCCCTTTCTTTTGGCCTGTCCAAGGCACCTAGGGTCTTCAGCAAGGTACTAGCTCCCCTTTAGCCCTGCTGTGGTCCCATGGTATCTCCATCATAAGAAACCTAATGGACCTCTTCTTAAAGGAACAGCCAGTTCAGACCAGCCAATGTCCATCAGATGGTGTAGACTTTGCAAAGGTTTGGATAGATGCTAAATCTCCAGAAGTCAGTGTTGGGACTGACCCATTGCTTGGAGCATCTGAGCATAGTTCTACACATGGCTCGGTTCAGGGTTTTCCTTCCTCCGGACAAGCTTCTGGCCCCACCGCTCATACATTCAGACCCTATGTTGCAGGAAAAACCCCAACATTAGGGTCTTGGGCCTTATGGTAGCTTTTCTTGAGGTAGTACACCAAAAAAGATACTTACAAGGAATACCAACCTCAGGGGTGTAATACAAGATGCCATCTCGGTTTAGATGACTTGATCATCTGGGGAAGACCAGCTCCTAATCAACATCCTGGGTCCCGGGGCACATTGGTTCCCCCTGCAACACTGGAAATCTCAGCTCAGAGGCCACCTGACAAGCATTCAATCAGACAACAGTGGCTTACATCAACTATCAAGAAGTTTATGCATCTCAAAATGAAGTGGACCAAATTCTAGCCTAGGCAGAGTTCATGTTCAGGTCCTGTCCCCACATTCTAGACATTGACAATTGGCAGGCAAACTTTCAACCTCTGGTTTCAGCGAAATGGCTTCATCTCACAAAGGTTTTTCAAGACCACTGTTGCAAGTGGGGATATCAGATGTAAATCTTCTGCCTTCCGGGTTCAACAGCAAGCTGGGCAAGTTTGTCATCGGGACCAGGGACCCTCAGGCCTTCATAGTAGATGTTTTGGTGACTCCAGAACAACTACCAGGACCAGCTGATTCTGGGACTAGTTAGAACACCTCCAAAAATGTAATTTCCTACTTGTGTGCACTAAAATACAAGTCAGGCTTTAGGCATCCCTGCAACACAAATGTAATTTTTTGTAAGATACTCTCTAAGGCCCCATACACACCATAGAATCTATCCGCAGATAAATCCCATCAAATGGGTTTCTGCGGATAGATCCTATGGTGTGTACACGCCAACGGATATTTATCCGCAGATAAATCTCCCCTGGAATGGATTTCCAGCAGATAAATATTTGTCGACATGCACAGAATATCTATCTGCTGGAATCCATTCCAACGGATGGATCCGCTCGTCTGTACAGACTTACCGGATCCATCCGTCCAAAGGGATTCCCCGCACGCGCCGTAATGAATAGACGCATGCGTGGAATTCCTTATATGACAGCGTCGCGCCCGTCGCCGCGTCATAATAGCGGCGACGGCGCGACACGTCATCGGCAGAGGATTTCAGCGCGGATTTCAATGCGATGGTGTGTACACGCCATCGCATTGAAATCCTCTGAAATCTTAGAGAGGATTTATCCGCGGATACGGTCCGCTGAACCGTATCTGCGGATAAATTCTATCGTGTGTATGGGGCCTCAGGGTTATTCACTTCTAAAGGAATACAGACACTGTAACTTTTCTCATCAGTACATCAGCTAATTAAAATCAATTAGTCAATCCCATAGTGTGACTAATCTAGTTTAAGGACATAGTCTAGTAAAGAGGTAAAGTTTGTTAAAAACATTGCAATATATATTGATTACCCAGGGAGAATTGTTTATTTTTTTCAACAGAAGTAGAGTTACTCTTTAATCCATGTCTTTACCCTGCTAAAGTGTCTTCCTTGTCTGCTTCACAGGTTTAAAGGGGAGGTTGTCCCAAGGGTCCTTATTGCTTCAAACTGGCCAGGGAGAACTTGATACTTGTACTTGGACCTTGTCAGACTCCTGTCAGACTTTCTGTAAAACCCTACTACATTGGCTAGATCTTCTGTTCCATGAGCCGGTCCATCATCCTGTTTCTCAGTTGCTTATTTTAATGTCATGGCCGTTGAGGCCCAAGTCCTGAGGGACGGAGACCTATCAGACTCAGATATTAGTACTCTTCTTCTCACGTAGTCTACCATTACACCTGGAAGGCCTACTTTGTTGGATCAGAAGCTAGGAATTTCCATCACTGACACATGGGATATGTCCTGTTTTTCTTCCAGTTTGTCCTAGGTCAGCATTTAGTCTTAACCACCATTAAGAATCAAATTTCATACCTAGTTATATTTTCAAAGACCACTTGTCTTGTACACATTAGTGAAGACCTTTGTGCAGGACGTCACTCATATTGTTCCTCTTGCACACTGTGAAGTCTCAGCCTGGTTTTATTGGTTCTTCAGAAACCTCCTTTCAACCCTGTCACAGCTTTACCCCTGTCTTCCCCTTGCTCTAAATGTTGCTTTCCTTGTGGCTGTCACCTCTGCAACATGTGTCTCAAGAGTTAGTGGCCCTGTCCTGTAAGGAACCATTACTAGTGTTGCACAAGGATAAGGTTGTCTGTTGGCCTAAAGCCTTTTGTAGTTTCCTCCTTCCACCTTAACCAATACATTGTGCTTTTTTCCTTATGTTCTGCCCTTAAACATTCCAGGGTGATTTTTTTTCCCCCACTGTCTGAATTTTGTATGCACTGTACGAGTCTACCTCTTGGCGTCTCTTCCTTTTGTAACACCCTCCTAGATAGGTGCTAGAGTAGATAGAATAGTTCTTGGCCCATCTTCTCAACAGAGGAGCAGCTAGGTAAATTTATTTGGGCTTTTTGCTTAACAGAAGTCGTGATCTTTTAGTTATGTCTGCTCAGGATGCTCTGATGCTGTTCATGCTGTCTGGATCTTCCCTATATTCAAGCAACTTAGAAAAGTTCTGGATTGTAGGTGTAAACCATTCAGATGAGCAGTGTGAATATAGATGGAGCCCCAGCCAATTGGAAGGGGAGGTGCCCCTAGGCATGCTGGGTGCCTATATTTATGTTCAAAGTGCACCTACGCTTGTAGTCTTTTCCTGTGAGAAGAGTTCCAGTTGGGGAGGTTGGCCTGTTGCTTCTCTTCCCAGCACAAGCTGCCATGCTGCCTCAGGTGGGAGACCTGAGGGCCTGAATTTTGAAAACCAGGGTTTTCCTGAGAGCTGACTGAGGGAGGATGACCATGCATCCTGTCTGGTATCACAGAGGAAGGTTACCTGTGACCAGGGCCTTTTGAGTGCAGACCCTCTAAAGCAGTGGTTCTCAACTCCTGTCCTCAGGATCCACTAACAGGCCAGGTTTGCAAAATAACTGAAATACATCACAGGTGATCTCATTTGCTGCTCAGTGATTGCAGTATTCTAGTCTGCACCTCCCCAAGGTAATACTTAAAATCTGGCCTGTTAGTGGGTCCTGAGGACAGGAGTTGAGAATCACTGCCCTAAAGGGATCCCAGGGACTTGTGCTGCTGAATCCCCCTCTGGGTGCTAGAAGTCAGTTGCTGTGTGTAAGCTAAAGTGGACATGGCTGGTGTCTTTAAGAGCAAGGTCCACTCAATTCCTTCTCTTTGCAAGGGTCTTTGCTTAATTCTGTACAGTCTGCTACAGTCTGCTATATGACTGCAGGGCAGTGGTGACGTCAAATTGTCACTTCCAACCATACGTCTTAAAGGGAAATTTTTTTGTTGTCATTTTTTCAAATGACAATTTTTTTTATTGCATTTAAGTCTAAATATGAGATCTGAGGTCTTTTTGACCCCAGGTCTCAAATTTAAGAGGACCTGTCATGCTTTTTTCTATTGTTCTATTGCTTTTGTTTACATTCCTTGTAATAGGAATAAAAGTGACCCATTTTTTTTAAACAGTGCTAAAATCAAAAAAATAAAGTAAAATAAATAAGAAAATAAATAAATACATTTAAAGCGCCCCGTCCCGACGAGCTCACGTGCAGAAGCGAACGCATACGTGAGCAGCGCCCGCATATGAAAATGGTGTTCAAACCACACATGTGAGGTATCGCCGCGATCGTTAGAGCAAGAGCAATAATTTTAGCCCTAGACCTCCTCTTTAACTCAAAACATTTTTTAAACGTCGCCTATGGAGATTTTTAAGGGTAAAAGTTTGACGCCGTTCCACGAGCGGACGCAATTTTGAAGCGTGACATGTTGGGTATCAATTTACTCGGCGTAACATTATCTTTCACAATATAAATAAATAAAATGGGCTAACTTTACTGTTGTCTTATTTTTTAATTCAAAAAAGTTTTTTTTCCCCAAAAAAAGTGTGCTTGTAGACTGCTGCGCAAATACGATGTGACAAAAAGTATTGCAATGACTGCCATTTTATTCTCTAGGGTGTTAGGGAAAAAAATGTATAATGTTTGGGGGTTCTAAGTAATTTTCTAGCAAAAAAAATGTTTTTAAATTGTAAACACTGAGTCTGAAAAACAGGCTCGGTCCTTAAGTGGTTAAAGAATCAGATTCCCTTTTTATCATTTCTGAGGGCCTACAGTCTGAAGTATAAGGTTGTTCCCTTTCCTGTTAAGACACACTCTACCAGATTGATCAGTGCTTCATAGGCTTTTCAGCATCAGGCATCTATTTCCCACATTTGCAAGGTTGCCACCTGGTGTTCTGTACACAATGGTGTTATGAGTTATCAGGTGGTTATTCAGGCCCGTTTTGGCGTTTTGGATATAAGGTGCTTCAGGCTATTCTCTCGCCCTCTGCTCATTTGTTACATGGGCCTGTTGGTGTTTGTTCACTGTGCTGCTCACCCATCAGATTTATTGCTTTTGGACATCCTAATTGTTAAAGACTTAAGCCTCGTACACACGATCAGTTTTCCCGACGGGATAACTGTGAGGAGAGCTTTTTTTCCGGCCATGTGTATGCTCCTCGCAGTTTTTCAGATGGGAAAACGGCACAAAAACCGCCCGACAAAAAAAGAGAACCAGTTCTCTTCTTTCCCGGAAAAACCGGCAGACTTTTGCCCGGCGTTTTTTGGCAGTTTTATCGGAAAAACTGCGATGGAGCATACACACGGCCGGCATTCCCGGCCAAAGCTCCATCGCAGTTTTCCTGTCGGAAAAACTGCCCGTGTGTACGAGGGAAAGACTGACCGAGCAGGTTCTCGGCTTTCCCCTCGGGATTTCTGACGGTAACTTTTGCTGTCGGAAATCCTGTACGTGTGTACGAGGCATAAGATCTTGTGTCCTGTGTAATTAATAATTAGAAATTAGGAAAATAGAGTTGTTGACTTACCTACCTGAAATTAATGTACTGCTGAACCCATTTAGGAACTAACATTTCACTTTTTTGTTTAGCAGGTTTCCATCAGATATTTAATAAAATCAAACTTTGCAATGACATAGGGTGACCACATTTCCAAACTACCATTCAGGGACACCCCCCTTCCCAAACATCAGCGTGCGCTGTAACGAATCACAGCACAGGGATTGGACACAAGAGTCAGGATTTAAAATCAGTGATAAAGCGGTGATGTGGCAGCCCTTTTTGGGGGCATTAGTTTGGCTTCCACATTTGGTCCCTCCCACTTCTCATAAGCCACACCCGCTTATGGACGGGCCGCCACTGCGCTAGCTCCCTTTACATCACAGAGCCCTCCCTTTACGCAACAGTCCCCTATTCGCATCACAGTTACTCCATATACATCACAGGGCTCCTCTTTACATTGTGGTACACCTTTACAATACAACCATAATATACAACACTGCCCCCTTTTACATGGCAGCCCCCCTTTATATTGCAGTCCCCCTGTTTACATTACAGCCCTCATTCTAAATTACAGCTTTCTTTACATCACAGCACCCCCTTTTACATCCCTTTACTTTGCAGCCCCCCTTTAAATTACATTATAGCACCTTCCTTTACATTACAGTCCTGATTTGCATCACACTCCCTCCATATACATCACAGTACCCACAGTCCACCCCTTTACACAGTGCCACTCTTTTCAATGCATCCCCCACACCCTTACACCCTTTACATATCAAGTTGCCCCTTTTCATGACAAATACACCAAAAAGGAAAACTCTGCGCTCCTGAAAGTTCACCAATTATAAATCCACTTAATGTTTGTGAAGAAAAAAACATACATTAACACTTTAATTTTCGGAAGATCCAGTCCTTTATATGGTTAAAAAAGGGAAAGTTTCCACAATGTAGACAATATGATAAGAAAAATGACAGCCATCCTTTAGATTACAGTACCCCCCTTGATAAAGCAGTATCCCTTCATAGCACAGTGCCAAATTTTACATTACCGCTATTTCCAGCAATTAAATAAATAATAATTAAAAAAAAAATTTTAATAAGGGGGGGGGGGTGGAGTGCCGTTACGGACGCTATTTTTGCCCAATACTACATATTAAAAAACTTTGAATAAGCGGGGGGGTCCGTTTACGGGTGGGGAATCGAGCCGCTGATGCCACCGTATTAATAATACTGCTGCAGGCATAGATGGCATAGCTCAGCTTACCTGTTCCACCAGGCGCACTGAGCTCGAGAGTCCCGACGTCACTTCCTGTTCTTCCTGTGACGTCGGGACTAGCACAGAGACGGGCGGGTGCACACAGAAAGTGTGCACCCGCCCAGCCATAATAACAGTACAGTCCATCGCGCCGGAAGCAAGTGGCGCGATGCAGAGCGCCACAAAGGCATTTTTTGCTGCCAATGTAGCGCCTTGTCTGCAATCCCGTGATTGCACAGACGTGGCGCTACCCCCACTGCACTGTGCCCGGTGCCCGGTGCCCGGCGCTTGGACACAGTGCAGCTAAGGACCTTTTTTGGGAAAAAAAATCCTTAAAGGGACATGTTTAAATAAAACATTTTTTTTTTTTTAGATTTTTTTTTTTTTTTTTACTGACTGGGGGGGGGGGGGGGGGGGGGCGCCCGGGCGCCCTCTATGGACGGGCCGCCACTCACCCTACAATGAGACCAGTTAGCTTTATAGTAGTTATACGTATCACCCATCTTTTCCTTCAAAGTATAGAGACCTTTAACAGTTTCTGGCAACATAGCTTCATACGGAGATGTTGTATCCCTGTCATCTTCTTTAACAGCAACATGATTTGAATTCACTTATCCAGTTCACATGGCAAGCATTTTCATGAAGGAACATTTGGGAAAAACAAATATGCATTGTTTAACAAAGACCAGAACAAATCCTTCAATGCAACATAAAAGAAATCCTGTAACTAAATCACTGCTTCAAACCACAAGTGAGTCTTGTAATCTGCAGTGAGGGAAAACTGCAGAAAACAGCCCCCATTCTCCTCCGACCTTGATTGCTCTGTATGCATAATGTTGTTTAGTCAGCAAAGCATCTCACACTGAGGTCAAACCCAAGTACACAGCCAGGGAGATTTATCGTTGTAAGACCGGGGTGAGGGGTTAATGCAGGGTTGGAGTGATTTATGTAAACCATCTGTTTTTATTGTTTTTCTGTTGTTCTACCTACCTATGCTAGTAGGAAATTGCCTTGACAAGTCTATGTTTTGTCACATTGTTTTACAGAACGGATGGCTATTCACACCCCTATGCACATCTGGAGTCTAGTGTACGTCTGTTGTTGGAAGAAAAGGAGCTAGAAATGCTAGGACTGCAGGAAACTGTACAAGTGAGTGAGTGAGAGGCGATCCTACCATGAATGCTCTGAGACAGCAGAGGTTGCGTCATTGCTCTGCTGTGCCAGTTAACCGCTTAAGACCCGGACCAAAATGCAGCTAAAAGACCCGGCCAGGTTTTGCGATTCGGCACTGCGTTGCTTTAACAGACAATTGCGCGGTCGTGCGACGTGGCTCCCAAACAAAATTGGCGTCCTTTTTTTCCCACAAATAGAGCTTTTTTTTGGTGGTATTTGATCACCTCTGCGGTTTTTATTTTTTGCGCTATAAACAAAAATAGAGTGCCAATTTTGAAAAAAATTCAATATTTTTTACTTTTTGCTATAATAAATATCCCCAAAAAATATATAAAAAAACATTTTTTTCCCCAGTTTAGGCCGATACGTATTCTTCTACATATTTTTGGTAAAAAAAAATCGCAATAAGCGTTTATCGGTTGGTTTGTGCAAAATTTATAGCGTTTACAAAATAGGGGATAGTTTTATTGCATTTTTATAAAAAAAATGTTTTACTACTAATAGCGGCGATCAGCGTTTTTTTTCGTGACTGCGACATTATGGCGGACACTTCGGACAATTTTTACACATTTTTGGGACCATTGTCATTTTCACAGCAAAAAATGCATTTAAAATGCATTGTTTACTGTGAAAATGACAGTTGCAGTTTGGGAGTTAACCACAGGGGACGCCGATGGGGTTATGTGTGACCTCATGTGTCTTTACAACTGTAGGGGGGTGTGGCTGTAGGTGTGATGTCATCGATTGTGAATCCCTATAAAAGGGATCACACGATCGATGCCGCCGCCGCCACAGTGAAGAACGGGGAAGCTGTGTTTACATACGGCTCTCCCCGTTCTTCAGCTCCGGGGACCGATCGCGGGACTCCAGCGGCGATCGGGTCCGCGGGTTCCGCGGTCCCGGCTGGAGAATAGCACAGCACAGCACGTACCTGTACGTGCATGTGCCCTTGCCGTGCCATTCTGCCGACCGTAAATGTGCAGGATGCGGTCCTTAAGTGGTTAACTACTATTTTATTATTGATTTATGTAAGGCAGGGGTATCAAACTCAATTTCATTGTGGGCCGCATCAGCATTATGATTGTCCTCCAAAGGGCCGGTTGTATCTGTAAGATCAGATGTCCAGCGCATCCCCTCCCCTTACATTAGATGTCAAGAGCCCCCCACCATCAGAAATTGAGTCCCCTACTCTCCCTTACATCACAGTGCACCCCCCTTTCCTTATGCTGCTCCTGGGAAGAAGCTGGATGCATTGCTTGAAAGCAGAAAGTAGTGGTCTGGAGGAGGACAAGAGGAGGGCTGGGGCTCTCCTGCAGTTGCAGGAGAGGTGCGAGGGCCACATAAAATGGCCTGAAGGGCCGAATTCGGCCAGCGGGCCTTGTGTTTGACACCTGTGATGTAGGGCCAGCATTTTCTGCAGCACTATGCAACATAAGGACACACAAGGTCTGAAAGTGCAATATTAAAACCTGCACAATTATATACAGGGCTTTTTTTCTCAGAGAATAGGTGCAGGAACTCCTCCCTTCCCGAGTCACCCCTTGACTCCGCCCCCTACCCACCTCCAAGCAACCGTTTCTTTGTCCACCCCTTACCCCTTTAAAGAATACAGCTCTAGAATACATACAATACATAAATACAGTGCTAAGTATTTTGTATCGAATTTTTTAATGATAACAAGAAAGGCAGTAACAAAATCTAGCATCAGTGGACACTCCAGCGACAATACATCCACCCTAGCAACAATGGGCTCCCGAAAGCCACCATTAATAGACACTCCAACAGCCAGGAGCATTAGACCCTAACCTCAACAGTAGATCCCTCCCAGCACTGATTGACCCCTGCAATATAAGACCCACCCCAGCAACAATAGATCCCCCACTAGCAACAATAGACCCCACTGCAAAAATAGATCCCTACAGCAACAATAGATTCCCCATCAGCCAGCATCAATAGACCCTCGAGCAGTCAGCAACAAAGACCCCTCCCTCAACAGTAGATCCTCCCTGCAACGATTGACCCCCCAGCAACATAAAACACCCCCCCCCAGCCACAATAGATCCCCCACAAGCAACAGAAGACTTCCCCAGCAACTATAGACCCTCCTTTCTCCCCAAAGATAGATCCCCTCCAACAACAATAGATTCCCCAGCTTCAATAGACCCTCCAGCATACCCCAGCACCCATTGCTATTACATACATTCAGTGCTGGAAGTGCCGGAACTGCTTTCCCCCACTATACAGCCCTGATTAAATGACATAGTAGGAATGAAAGCCCATAGCATGAGAACATTTTATGATGGTATAACAATGCTGTGGAAGCAGGTTATATGCTATAAAGAAGAGATAGGTTTCAAGCATACATTGAAAGACTTCTAGACAAAGGGAGACACAGATGACATAAAAATGAAAATACATTTCGGCCCCTTTCACATATGCGGACCGTATGTCTGCTTTTTCATCTATCGTCATCTATTTCAACCGTGGGGATGAAAACGGGACATACATTGGTCCCAATGAGATTGCGGGTGTCAGCGGAGGACCCTCAGGGTGAGGACCCTGAGCGCATAAATATGCAAAGGTGGTTGGTTTATCAAGAGTCAGGGTTGGAGATTTGGAGTGAAAGAAATGTCTTACCTGTAAATAAAAATAAAAAAGGTGGGGTATTTCTCACATATCAAAAGTATCAAAAGTATGCCGTCTCCGCGTGATAGGATGAACCAAATTCCGGAGCTGAAAAAGAGGGGCATTGAGCCATGGGAATACCCTGCTCAGGGACATACTGTCTGGTATAATTGGGTTAAACAGCACATTCACAAGGGGAGGGCAAGGTGAGGCCAGAGGATAGCTTTTGAGACATTTACGCCAAATGGTTAAAGTAAAGGTCATTGGAGCGGTACATTGACGTTTAAAAATGGGATCCAAGGATTCAAGGGTACCCCAGACTAAAGAGCAGGGGTGAACCAGGTACAACACTCCCTTTTCAATGGCAGTTCATTGATTCGGTGCTTGTAAAGAGGACCATGAAACAATAGCCCTCAAATGTGAGGCGTAATAATATTTAATAATATCCGGGACTCCCAAACCCCCCCTGGATCTTGGGGCAAATACCACCGAACTCGCTATGCGGTGAGCCCTACCACCCCATATGAACTTTAGAAAACTCCTCTGAAGTGCTTTTAGTTGAGAGGAAGGCATGGCAACTGGTAATGTTTAAAAGTGGTATAGTAATCTGGGTAAAATAGTCATTTTTAGGACATTAATCCTACCTAACAGGGACAGGGGATATATTGGGGGAAAATTAGCAGGATAAAGGGAAGAATGAGAGGGGGTGAGAAGGATACCTAAATATTTGAGGGAGGTATTACACCATTTATAAGGGTATGGTTCTTTAAGCTGAGATAATAGGGATGACAAGATGTGTATGGGGAGGGCTTCAATTTTGGAAGTGTTAACCCTATAACTGGAAATGGCACTAAAGGAGGACAATAATTTGTGCAGTAAAGGAAGAGATATCAATGGGTTAGTAATAGTAAGCAGAATGTCATCTGCAAAAAGCGACAATTTATATTCCCCCATCGCATCACCACCCAACGAATGTCCGGATGAGTACGGATGGACACGGCCAGGGGTTCTAGACATAAGATAAAAAGTAATGGTGATAAGGGACACCCCTGCCGATTTCCGTTTGTCATGGGGAAGCCAGGCGACAGGAAGGATGACATCTGCACTTGGGCTGTGACTGACGAATAAAGGGCCTCTAAAGTTTTTAGAAAAGGGCCGTTAAAACCGTATGTTTTTAAGGTGGCAAACATATAAGGCCAACTCAGCCTGTCGAAGGCTTTTTGTACATCTAAACTTAGAATCAATGCCGAGCGGTAAGACTTGTCCAGGAGATCTATCAGATCTATTGTATGTCGGGTGTTATCCCCCGCATACCTTCTAGGGACAAAACCCACCTGGTCTCTATGGATCAGTTTGGGAACAATCCTGGATAGTCTGGATGAAAGAATTTTGGTAAATATTTTATAATCTGAATTTAAATGGGCTATGGGCCTGTAGTTATCTGGAATAGAGGGGTCCTTACCAGGCTTCGGAATGACTTTTAATTGTATTTTTACTAGTAATAGCCGCGATCTGTGATTTTTTTGTGACTGTGACATTGCGATCGGAAACTTTTTACACATTTTTGGGACCATTCACATTTATACAGCGATCAGTGCTATTAAAATGCACCGATTACTGAGTAAATGTGACTGGAAGGGAAGGCGTTAACACTAGGGGGCGGGGAAGGGGTTAATTGTGTGTCCTGGGGGTGATTCTAACTGTAGGGGGCTGGGACTCACAGGGTGAGGAGACCGATCGATGTTCCTCTGTACTGTCGGTCTCTTCACCTCTGACAGGACGTGGATCTGTGTGTTTACACACACACAGATCCACGGTCCTGCTGTGTTACCATTATACATTTCTGATTGGCATCCCTGGTAGTCTAGGGTGGCATACCTGTGGTGGGCATCCCTGGTGGTCTGGTGGCATCCCTGGGGGTCCAGTGTGGGTATCCTCGGGGGGCTGCGCTGATAATCGATCAGCACAAACCCCCCCTGTCAGAGGATCAGCCGATCAGCTCTCCTCTACCCGCGTCTGTCAGTTGCGAGTGAGGAAAAGCCGATTAACGGATTTTCCTGTTTACATCGTGATCAGCTGTGATTGGATACGGCTGATCACGTGGTAAAGAGTCTGCGTCAGAGACTCTTTACCTAGATTGGTGTTGCGGGGTGTCAGACTGGCACCCTGAAAACAACGATCGCCGCGATGCGGGTCCAGTCAGGATATTGAAACCACTTTGCTGCAGTCATTTTGCTATATGGCGGGCGGCAAGTGGTTAACAAAGTAGGATTCGCTGTATGCCTGTATTTAGCCCAACCTGCACCTGCAAGCAGTATGACCAATGGGATGATAAACAGGGGCATCTGAGCGGTATCATTTAAATTTGTTTCTAATACTGGTGGGTTCTGGACTGTCTGCAGGCGTGATGGTAAAGCTCTGATACAAGTGGGTCATGTACTGACTGCAGGCGTTATGGTAAAGCTCTAATACAAGTGGGTCATGGACTGACTGCAGGCGTGATGGTAAAGCTCTAATACAAGTGGGTCATGGACTGACTGCAGGCGTGATGGTAAAGCTCTAATACAAGTGGGTCATGGACTGACTGCAGGCGTGATGGTAAAGCTCTAATACAAGTGGGTCATGGACTGACTGCAGGCGTGATGGTAAAGCTCTAATACAAGTGGGTCATGGA
Source organism: Rana temporaria (assembly GCF_905171775.1). NCBI lineage: Eukaryota > Metazoa > Chordata > Amphibia > Anura > Ranidae > Rana > Rana temporaria. The sequence goes on along the minus strand of NC_053496.1, from coordinate 137,037,520 downwards.
CTGACTGCAGCAGCAATATAAAGCTCTAATACCAGTGGATCATTGAATGACTATAGAAGCGATCCTAAAGCTCCAATGCCAGTGGATCATTGAATGACTATAGCAGTGATGTTAAAACTCTACTACCAATGGGTCATGAGTAGGGTTGCCACCTTGTCCCTTTAAAACCGAAAACACATATTAATAACACAGGTTCTGTGGCTTATTAAGGTGGTAATTAAACTCACTTGGTGCCTTATCTGCATTAAGTTAGTCTCAGATCCTTTGTAATTCATATGTGGCAGAGATTGGAAAGCACAAATACCTGTGGGCAATGGACTGACTTAGCAATGATTGTAAAGCTCTAACACCAGTTGGGCATGGACTGACTTAGCAGTTATTGTAAAGCTCTAATATCAGTGGGCCATGGACTAACTTAGCAATCATTGTAAAGCTCTAACACCAGTGGGCAATGGACTGACTTTGCAACGACTGTAAAGCTCTAATATCAGTGGGCAATGGACTGACTTAGAAATTATTGTAAAGCTCTAACACCAGTGGGCCATGGACTGACTTAGCAATTATTGTAAAGCTCTAATATCAGTGGGCCATGGACTGACTTAGCAATGATTGTAAATCTCTAACACCAGTGGGCCATGGACTGACTTAGCAGTTATTGTAAAGCTCTAATATCAGTGGACCATGGACTGACTTAGCAATGATTGTAAAGCTCTAACACCAATGGGCAATGGACTGACTTAGCAATGACTGTAAAGCTCTAACACCAGTGGGCAATGGACTGACTTAGCAATCATTGTAAAGCTCTAACACCAGTGGGTAATGGACTGACTTAGCAATGACTGTAAAGCTCTAACACCAGTGGGCAATGGACTGACTTAGCAATGACTGTAAAGCTCTAACACCAGTGGGCAATGGACTGACTTAGCAGTTATTGTAAAGCTCTAATATCAGTGGGCCATGGACTGACTTAGCAATGATTGTAAAGCTCTAACACCAGTGGGCAATGAACTGACTTAGCAGTTATTGTAAAGCTCTAATATCAGTGGGCAATGGACTGACTTAGCAATGATTGTAAAGCTCTAACACCAGTGGGCCATGGAGTGACTTAGCAGTTATTGTAAAGCTCTAATATCAGTGGGCTATGGACTGACTTAGCAATGATTGTAAAGCTCTAACACCAATGGGCAATGGACTGACTTAGCAATGATTGTAAAGCTCTAACACCAGTGGGCAATGGACTGACTTAGCAATCATTGTAAAGCTCTAACACCAGTGGGCAATGGACTGAATTAGCAATGACTGTAAAGCTCTAACACCAGTGGGCAATGAGTGAGTGATTGAGAAACTTATATAGCGCAACGCCTGCGAACTGAATCGCCTCTGGGCGCTTAGTATCCTTTCCCTAACTGAACTTTTGCCCTCAGAAAAGATTTGTTTTGATTCTTTTTCCGAAGGCCAGGTAATTCACCTCCGAGCGGATGCTGCTTGGTAGAGCGTTCCATAGTCTAGGTCCTTGGACTGCAAATCTTCGTTCCCCCTTGGACTTGTATCTGGCTTTGGGTATCTGGAGTAGATTTTGATTGGTGGATCGCAGAATGCGATTGGGGTTGTGAGCTTTTAGTTTTTCGCATAGATATTGGGGGGCATTTCCTTGGACACACTTATGCGTCAGACAGAGCGCCTTGAAAGTGATTCTGTCTTTTACTGGCAACCAATGAAGGGATCTTAGTGAAGGTGAGATTGATTCCCATGGACTGACTTAGCAATTATTGTAAAGCTTTAACACCAGTGGGCCATGGACTGACTTAGCAGTTATTGTAAAGCTCTAACACCAGTGGGCCATGGACTGACTTAGCAGTTATTGTAAAGCTCTAACACCAGTGGGCCATGGACTAACTTAGCAGTTATTGTAAAGCTCTAATTTCAGTGGGCCATGGACTGACTTAGCAGTTATTGTAAAGCTCTAACACCAGTGGGCAATGAACGGACTTAGCAGTTATTGTAAAGCTTTAATATCAGTGGACCATGGACTGACTGCGGCAGTGATTGTAAAGCTCTAATATCAGTGGGCCATGGACTGACTGCGGCAGTGATTGTAAAGCTCTAATATCAGTGGGCCATGGACTGACTGCGGCAGTGATTGTAAAGCTCTAATATCAGTGGGCCATGGACTGACTGCGGCAGTGATTGTAAAGCTCTAATATCAGTGGGCCATGGACTGACTGTGGCAGTGATTGTAAAGCTTTAATACAGATGGGTCATGGGCCAACTATGGTAGTAATTGTAAAGTTCTAATACCAGTGGGCCATGAACTGACTATAGCGGTAATACAGATGGGTCATGGGCTAACTATGGCACTGATTGTAAAGCTTTAATACCAGTGAGTCATGGGCTGACTGCAGCAGTAATGTAAAAGGTCAAAGGGTTACAGCCAGAGGCGTCTCTAGGGGGGGGCCAGAGGGGGCCCTGACCCCCCCAACATTATGCTGTGCCCCACCATGTGCCCCCCCAAAAAAAAAAAAAATTTTTTTTTTTTTTGCTTTTTTTTTTTTTTCGGGCCGCCGCTGGAGTAACAGTCTCTCCTGAGAGGGAGAGCGTCCCCAGTCAGCTCTGCGGGGCATTCCTCCCCCTCCCTCTGCTCGCTGACACTGCATAATGCGAGCGTTCACACAACCACAGCCGCCCGATCTGCTCCTTCCCCTGCATCCTCATTGGCACGGAGAAGAGCGAGTTGCAGAAAGGACTCCATGAGCACTGTGGGGGAGGGGGGCCCAAGCCTTCATCTCAGTTACTGAAAAAACAGACTGATTTCTCCCGTCCTTAGGACAGGAGAACCAGCCTGTAAATCCTGAGAGTGGTGACTGCAAGCTGAGCCAAGTGTCAGTCTATGACACTCTTTTACAGCCCAGCGAGTCTAGCCACCCCCCCCACTTTCCTCACATACGAGCAGGGAGGAATAAAGCTCCTCCTCCTTCTCCTTTCAGTCCCGCCCACACTATCTCGGTGTGCTGTATCTGAAGAGAGGGGATGTGTGTTCAGGAAATATGAAAATCAGCAGCATGTGTGTGAATGATGCCTGAGATTCTAGCCTGGACCGTGGGTATGTGTGTGCACTGCAGACTGCAGTACACTGTAATCACTGAACTGCATTATCTCTATCCCTTCTCTCCCCCATCTGTCTCCCTCCCCCTCTCCTGTTCTTTCAAGACATTCACAATTTACTTTCTGTAACGGTCACCACCGTTTACGATATTCCAATCCATCGCCCCACGACAGGTTATCCGACAGTCCGACAGACATCAGACACGACCCATTTCATTTCCCAGAATAAACGAGACAAAACAAGCTCTGGTACTGGCTCCAAAACGAATGAATGAATCCTTTAATGGTAACTTAGCTTTGTTATATACAGTACAAGCATGTTACAGTTAATCACAGGGACAAAGACACACTCCACCCACACATCACACAATGGGGGGGCTTCATACACATTATTTTAGATAATAACATTCCGATGAGTTAATTACTACTTATTACCCAGACGGTCTGGCTCCGCATTTAGAGGGGTTAATTACTACAGCTTGACAAGTCACATTCCACATCTTAACAGTGTCATTAGCATACACAATGAACAGGTCTTAGGAGCAGACCTAATTAGCACAATGGACACAAAACAGTATTAGCATCACACAAAGGAATGTCTAGGAGCAGACTCAATTAACACCTCAAAAGCATGTGTCCCCCCATTGAATGAAAACACTCTATTGACCTGTCGGAGTCAGACTTTAACAACTTGTAATATTTCAAGATATCCTGCAAAACATGAATTATCAGAAATGTCCCATCCCATGTAATTTATCATTATCATTTCTCAGTCACCCTATGCCCAAAAGGGCATAGTGACGCTGGCACAGGAGTAAACCCCATCCTTCAAAAGTCTCTGGGTGTCACGGGCCATTCTGTTACACTTTCACTTTCAGTTAGGCAGGTAATATACAATGCAAATTTTTTTCCTACATCCACAGATTGCAGGAAAGAAACTTGCATGATTCCCCCATCAACACAAACAGTGCTGACGGGAATATCCCTCCTGCCCAGCAATTGTATTCTATACAACAACCACTGGTGATAATCATAAGAGAATCCGCTCATTAATGGTTCAAAACTCAGCCAGTTCCTCCTGAACCAGCTGAGATTTAAACTGTCTATGGCTGGTCTTAGCTCTTAGGCAGCCCATACATTGATCACTTTTTTTCATTCAACTATTAGGTTGAATAAAAAAAAAAAAGAAATGATCCAATTCCCCCATCTACACATTATAGGTGGATGGGGGAATCGTCCCAGTGTGGACCAGTGCTGGAACAACCAGAGTTACTGTCCTGTCCCGGCTATTCACAGCGCTGGTCTCTGTCTCCATGGCAGCGGCGGCAGGACATTGGAACCCAGAGCTGGTTACTTTATGGGGCTGATGTACAGGAGGGCCAGCACAATTTGTTGTTAGAGATGGGCTGGGCATGTTCAAAATTCCACATGCCAGAGCCTGCCAGGAAGCCCACACTGCACAGCGCTAATCACAGGCAGTGAGACATTTCCCGGTCTGCAGCTGCACAGATCAGGAAATGTCTCACTGCCTGTGATTAGCACTGTGGAGTGTCGGCTTCCTGGCGGGATCGGGCATGTGGGATTTCAAACACACCCGAGCCCATCTCTATTGGTTGTAGACAGTTGAGCTCCCTGCAGGTTGCTTAGCAGCAGTGGACCCTTCTCTGACATGCTGATCGGGATGCAATCCAGGTGATGCTCTTAGTCAAATCCTAGTCATAAATATCAGTGATTTTATTGATCAAAGCCCACACTTTACAGGCATAGAGCCCACATGGCTGCTGATCATACGGTTGAATATATTTATGTGGTTGTACTCTTGATGCTAATAAATACTGTATTTATTAGATCTGACTGGGAGCATCACCTGGATCACATCCCGATCAGCATGTCAACAGAGAAGGTTATACAGCATTACTGCTGCTAGGTGACCAGCTGGGGGCTCGCCTCTCTATAACCAATAGTGCCAGCCTTCCCCTGCATGCACCCATAATGTCACCAGCACTAGGTCCTAATAGACTGCCGCCCCTGCCAAGGAGACAGACGCCAGACCAGCGCTGTCAATAGCAGGGACAGGACAGCTGGGGATCCCCACAGTGGCAGAACACCAGGCCCCGGTGGCAAGACAACCTTTGCAACCCTGAAAGTTCTCCCACTGCTTTGGACCCTTATATTTTCTTGGTGTGCTGGTGACATATATCTCTTGTTTTCTGCCACCCTGGGGGGCCCCAGTATAGTAGGAAGGGAGCTCACTGCAGAACATGTAAAAGGACCCGTTGTGGGATCATAGTAAAGGGCCCCAGGAGATTTTATATATATATTGTATATATTGTATATATATAAAATTGCATTTTATAGTTGGCCCCCCTACTTTTTTCCCTGTCCCCCCATGTGCCCCCCCTAAATATGAAAGCTGGAGACGCCACTGGTTACAGCAGAGCTACTAATTAATAACAAGATAACAACAAATTGACTTTTTCCTCTCAAGCAGTTTTAGGTCAGGCTACAGGAAAAGACTTTTGCCCTCATGCAGTCTGACTTTATGCCACAACATAGAAATATATAGGAAAAGCAAGCAGAAATTTGTCACAAACTACTGATTCACATCCTACTCAGGCAGGAAGAAGGTTAGCATACATTTGCAGCCATCCTTACACAAGTTCCTGCTTTCTGAGTCATTCTTTAGTGACTTAGATAAGCATAATAAATGTAGTTTCAAACTTTGAGTGAAAATAATTTTGGCAGATTTGGACACAAGATGGATGCTTATTAAGCGAAATACGACTACATGAATGATAAATTTGATTGGCACTGAACAGGATGTAAGCATCCAAGTTTTTTGGATGTGTCTTGAGTTCCCTGAGAAGCTTTTCAAGGATATGCTGAATGCAATGCTTTAAATGAGATTAAGCATGCATTTTTCATAATGTGAAACGGTACCTTCTAATGAGAAAGAAGAAGCCGTAGAAGCAGATGTGCTTTGCCGAGAAACTCTTTTATTGATCCTGGTGTTTAGAGGTATAGATGTGATACAGCATAGACAACAACACTCTCAGTATTTAAAATTGACTTCCCACATGAAATCATAAATTATCTTTGCACCATAATAAGATTAAAGTAAAGGTATATGTACGTCCTAAATACATTTTTCACAATATTTGATGTACCACTTTGTACAGTTTTATTGACGTCGTATTGAACCCAATACTATAATAATAACTAATATATTGCAGTTTATCAGTCCTTAAATGTTGTGGCTGCATTTGTTTTATTTTTTAATCTTTTTTGCCTTTATTTTCACCCGGTGATCTGGCCAGTTACACACTTCTGGTCTTTGTGTGGCCAGGAGTTATGCCTAGTACACACACAGGCAGTTTTTTTCCATTCAACCGAGTGGGACAAATAAAAAAAAAACAAGGAGCTCACTGTACTAACTATTCTATGTTAGTACATCAATCTCCTCACTAAGCTTTTATGTCCTGCCAGAATACACCGGTCAGCGCTGGCATTTAGCTTGCCTGTTCAATATACACTGGCCCAATGTTGGCCGGTTTCTGTTGAACCGCATGATATTCAGCCAGTGTGTACCAGCCATAGGCGTGCGCACAAGATGTGCCAGGTGTGCCCAGGCACATCCTAATCACCTTGTGCAGCATAGATACCCCCTACTACCCTAACTCCCCCCTTCCCGCTGCACCCGCTGCTGGCTTCCCTCCTCTCCCAGCGGCTGATGCTGCGGGATGTTTTAGGATGAATGGGGGAAGGGGACGGTAAATATGTAATTTACTGACCCCTTCCCTTTCTGAATAAACATAGTGAGTGGTCGGTAGTGTTTGTTTGAGCTTTGGGGTGCACACCCTAATGCAATAGGCTCCACACACCTATGGTACCAGCCTTTACCCTTGGACAGCAGCATTGTCTGGAGAAAGCACAGTTAGATGGACTAGTAGATTTAGACTAGTTATTCTCACTTGAGAATACCGCTAGAAGAGTTAAAGGGGATGTAAAGTTATCTTCTTTTTTTTTTTTTAAATAACAAACATGTTATACCTCCACTGTGCAGCTCGAACCTGGTCTTCTGGGGTCCCTCGGCGGCTGTCTTGGCTCCCCTTCGCAAGGACTCAACACCTTAATGCAAGCGAGCGAACGTGGTGTTGAGTTCCTGTGGGCACGCTCCCGTGATACAGCCGGCGGCTATTGCCACTCACTGTATCACTCGGCCCCGTCCCCGGTGCGCCGCGTCATTGGATGTGATCAACAGCAGCGCGAGCCTATGGCTGCGCTGCTTTCAATCTATCCAGTGTAGCCAATCAACGGCCAGGCTGAGCGGCGAAGAGGATGCCAGGGGGGAGCGCGGGACTTTTGAGGGGTCAGGTAAGTATAAACGGGGGCTCGGGGGGGGGGGGGTCGGTATTGCTGGATGTTTTTTCACCTTAATGCATAGGATGCATTAAGGTGAAAAAATATTTACCTTTACAACACCTTCAAAGTAAATAACTCACATGAAATTGGTTAAAAATGTTCATGTCACAGGAAAAGTAAATCCAAGGGACGTCAGTGGGTGTATGGGCTTCATAACCCCGTGCTGTAGCAGTCCGCCATCTGCAGTAGCTGTTCCGGCCAGCTGGATGGTATTCTGAAGGAAGGGCTCAAAGCGAGGGCTGGAACTCACGCTGGAACGCAGCGTCGACCCGGATGACGTGACTAAGCCGCGGTGTGCTTTGGAGCATGCCCAGTAGGAAGAGCACCAGGGAGACTGCATGCTCCTCAAGAGCTTGAGAAAGGAGCTTGACATACACAGGCCTATTTATAAAGGAGTGAATATGGCTTTTACAAATAGTTACATAAATGGTAAGGTTGAATAAAGACCCCCTAAACATTTTCTCAAATACAGGTCTGTGTTTTAAAATGACAAAAATGTATTCTTCAACAGAGAATGTTTAGTGAAAGCCCCTTTCACTATTTTATAACTAGACAGCTTTAAGTTCCATAGACTAATCAAGTGCTTTTAGCTGTTTTTTTATAAACTATTTTTTATTTTTTGCTTTTTGTGTCTCATGCCCTACTACAACAGGTTAGCTTCACAAGGTTCAGAAAATGATTTTCAGATACCACACACATGCTAGACATGCAGAGAATGTTTCTGTTGTGGTAAGGAATGCATATATCCCATACTTTCCAACCATAACACCTTTAGCATCCTCCACATTACCTGTCATGTATATGCTTATATCTCTTTCAAACAGATTCAACATGAATTATTTACAGAAAAAAAGAGAATGCTTTGTATATGTAATCCAACTTATGCCAGATGTAAGCTATTCCATGGATAAATGTAATGCTTTGTTGAGGTTGCTCTTGTAGATTTGTGGGGGAATGAAAAAATACACAGAACAGGGTATGTTCAGATAAGATATTGTGCAATAATTGGGGAGTCCTGCAGTGTGTAACAGACGCCTTGTGGCATTAAAACAAAAACTAAAGGATTCTTCTTAGATAAAACAGATGTTTCTTGTCTGTCCTCTTCTCATCTCCACATATAACATTTGCATAACAAGCAATCCACCACTGTTTTGTTAACATATAATGCTCCACATCAAGGTAAAAGTTCCAAATTCAAAATACTGCCTTTGTGGAAAAGGACATTATACCACAAAAGAGGGAAAAAGTGGACAGCCTGTATTTAAGGACTGCTTTCTGTCTTTGCTTGGGAAAGGAAAAGCACAGATCCCATGGTAGTGGGTACTTTTTGGTCTGTCATTTGAAGACTCAGCTGCCACCCAGAACCTAGACGACACAGGGATGTGGTCATTGCAAAGTCAATTTATATGTTCCTTAACTGTGCATAATCCTCAGGTCTATTTTGTTTATTATACATTTGTCTATAGTGTTTTAAAAGTTTTTTTTAGATATACATAGATACGAGACCTTTCTTGCTGTAAATAGCCTAAGCAGTATTATTATTATTATATAGCATTTATATAGCACCAACAGTTTGCGCAGCGCTTTACAACATCAGGGGAGACAGTACAGTTACAGTACAATTCAATACAGGAGGAATCAGAGGGCCCTGCTCATTAGAACTTACAATCTAGAAGGGAGGGTCAAGTGATACAAAGGGTAATAACTGTGGGGGATGAGCTGATGGAGAAAATAGACATACAGTTGTTAGTTGTGGGTAGGATAGACTTCTCTGAAGAGGAGGGTTTTATGGGGATCGTCTAAAAGCTAATAGAGTAGGAGATAATCAGACAGATTGGGGTAACAAGTTCCTTAGTATTGGAGAGCCTCTGGAAAAGTCCTGGAGGCAAGCATGGGAGGAGGAGACGAAGGAGCTAAAGTGCAGGAGGTCTTGAGAGGAACAAAGAGAGCGATTAGGTTGGTATTTTGAGACAAGGCTAGTGATGTAGCTGGGGGCTAAGTTGTAAGTATTTGTCAGTATTTTTAATTCAATTTGTTGGGTGAGCGGAAGCCAGTGGAGGGATTGACAGAGAGGTGTAGCAGGTACTGAGCGGTTGGTAAGGCGGATGAGTCTGGCAGCAGCATTCATGATGGATTGAAGGGGGAAAGACTATGTAGAGGTAAACCAGAGAGAAGAGAGTTGCAGTAGTCGAGGTGAGAGATGACCAGGAAGTGAATTAAGAGCTGTGTTGCTGATGTTGCGGAGGATGGAGATGGAGGGAGTGAGTTGAGGGGTAGAGAAATAGATTTGGGTGTTGTCAGCGTAGAGATGGTATTTGATGCCATGGGAGGCTATCAGCTGACCCAGGGAGGTGTAGATTGAAAATAAGAGAAGTCCAAGAACAGAACCTTGGGGGACCCCAACAGAGAAAGGAAGAGAAGAGGAGGAAGTAGAATTGTAAGTAACGCTAAAGGTGCAGTTGGATAAGTAGGAAGAGAACCAGCAAAGAGTAGAGTCATGGAGACCAAAGGTGTGGAGTTTTTTGTTAAGGGGGGTGGTCAACCGCAGCAGAAAGGTCCAGCAGTTGGAGTACAGAATAGTGTCCATTGGTTTTGGCTGTTAGTAGATTGTTTGTTAGTTTTAGGAGAGCAGTTTCTGTGGAGTGTTGGGGACGAAATGCAGACTGAAGGGGATCAAGAATTCTATTCTCAGCAAAGTGGTCGCTCAGTCGGTTGTAGACCAGACGTTCAAGGAGTTTGGATAAAAAGAGGAGAAAGGAGATGGGGCGTAGATTGTTTAAGATTGGTTGGGTCCAGTGAGGGCTTTTTAAATATGGAACAGTCAGTTTTAGAGAGTTGGGGGAGAAGCCAGAGGAGAGGGAGAGATTGAAGATGTGGGTTAGAGAGTGTAGAATAGAGCCAGAGGGTGAACTTAGCATTTGCGAGGGAACAGGATCCAGAGGGCAGGTGGTTAGCTGGACATTAGCAAGTAGTTTAGCAACCTTGTCTATAGTGATAGGCTTGAAAGAGGGGAGTAATGATTGTACCTGTGGGCATGAAGTGTAAAGCATGGAAGGTATCAGATCTGAGGGGAAAGTAATACTGGGAGTATGCAATAGGCCCCCTAACCAGAGGGAGGAGGTGGAGGCATGCCTCCTATCACAATTTGGATTAGTGGCAAGAATGGGAATTGTCATTATAATGAAGGATTTTAATTATCCAGACACAGACTGGGTGGAAGGAACCGTGCATTCATCTAAGGCTCACCAGTTCCCAAATGTCTTGCAGGACAATTTCATGGGTCAAATGGTAAATGCACCAACTAGAAACAAAGCATTACTAGACCTATTGATTACCAACCATACAGACCTGATCACGGGTGTTGAAATATGGGGGAATTTAGGAAACAGCGATCAAAGGTCAATTAGTTTTAGTATAGATCACACAAATAGGACACTAAGTTTCAAAAGAGCCAACTTCCCTAAACTACGGAAATACCAAAAAAGGGGGACCCAAAGGGTAGCCCCAAGTCGAACTTTAACGGCACAGTAAACAATAGGGATATAGAAAAATAGTAGTATTTATTAAAACATAAACACATACGTGGTATACAAAAGGACATAGAGAGAAAGTTTAAAATGCACTTGGGCTCACATCATATATCATGTATCTCCATGTATATGGTTTTGAAACTTTCTCTTTATGTCCATTTGTATACCATGTATGTGTTTATGTTTTAATAGAAACTACTATTTTTCTATATCCCTATTGTTTACTGTGCCATTAAAGTCAGACTTGGGGCTACCCTTTGGATCCCCTTTTTTTGTATTTCCATAACTATTTACGGATAAGGCTATGTGAATGCTTTCTTTTTTCATTTCCCTAAACTATGATCCTTGCTAGAATATAATAATTGGGATAAAATCTTAGGAACAAAGAACACGGAGGAAAAATGGGTATGCTTTGGGGAAAATAAATAAGGGCATTAGTAAATAATATATATTAACATGTATTAAATGTAGCCCAAACTTGCATATAGACATGATTGATTGCACACAAGGTAATATAAAATTGATTCAAATTTCTTCAAGGTAGTCTCATAGTAAACACATGGTAGCTGTGACAATAAATTAGTATATAGCTTTACGCACGTCTCGTGGATAACTTCCACTCATCAGTAGTGTTGAGCAGAATACGCCATATTCGATTTCGCGATATATCTCGAATATATAGTCGAATATTCGAGATATATTCGCTAAATTCGAATATTCGTGATATTTTATCGAAATGAAATAATTGCGAATTTTCGCTATTGCGAATGCGAAAATAATTGCGAATTTTCGATAACTGCGGTAGGAGCACTCTGATTGGCTCAGAATATTCTTGATATTTTTTCGAAATTTCGCAAAATGCGAATGCGATATTTACTGCGCAATTTCGACAAATGCTGTAGGAGCACTCTGATTGGCTCAGAATATTCGTGATATTTTACAATACAAAATAATTGCGAATATTCGGCAAATGCGGAAGGAGCACTCTGATTGGCTCAGAATATTCTTGATATTTTACAATACAAAATAATTGCGAATATTCGGCAAATGCGGAAGGAGCACTCTGATTGGCTCAGAATATTCTTGATATTTTACAATACAAAATAATTGCGAATATTCGGCAAATGCAGAAGGAGCACGCTGATTGGCTCAGAATATTCTTGATATTTTACAATAGAAAATAAAAAGTGTTTTGCATTGGTGGTGATTCTTTACTCTATCCATCTGTCACAGCCGTTTGTCAATCAAACACCTTGAAGATTGAACACGTTCATGCTGCATGCTTTGGACTTTTTTTCACTTCACATATCAAAGACATTTTTATGAAAGATTATTTTTCTATTATTGGGACTATATTTCTTTATATATTTGTTTCACTGTGTATTTCGCAAGTTATTTGCGCTTGCTTATTTTATAATTTGCCCACATGTCTTGTCACTAGACATATTTTTTATTCTTGTAGAGCGACTCCATTTTCTGTCTTGTATTAATTTATGTTGTATGACATTTTTGAGTTGCTGCTGTATTCTCCCCTTTTTTTAAGGTATGCGCAATTTTTTCCTTCTTACAAAAAAAAATATCAAACATACAAATATTAATAACAGAAACATACACAAAGCCCCCCCCCCTTTTGCATCAGAGACAATCAGAGTTCTCCTACCACAGTTATCGAAAATTCGCAATCATTTTCGCATTCGCATTAGCGAAAATTCGCAATTTTTTTTTTTTTAAATTCGGCAACATAAAAGGATCGCCTCAGCTACTCGGCCCAGGGTCTCTAATCATACCAGCAATGTTTTTAGACGTCGATAGGATGTGATCTGTTTTAAAAATAAAATTGAAAAAATGTGAATATTCGGAATCGCGAATATTCACCGCGAAATTCGAAATATATCGCGAATACTCGAATATGCCATATTCGAGCCGAATATTCGCAATACGAATATTCGCGAGCAACACTACTCAATCACTACTCATCAGGAGCAAATGCAATATAGGTATGTTTGTAATAAAATATAAATACCAAATTATATAAAAACTAAAATGACAGGAAGAGGGGGAACCACAACTTAATCCCTCTTACCTATAAGTAAGCAACAGTATTCAATAACATGGGTAGTATTAGTAGCTGGAGGCACTATGGCAACATCATTTGCGGAAACCGAGGTGGCGGTGACTGCAGCAGCACAGCGGTGAACAGAAAAGAAGTGAGCATCAATAGAGATTTCATCCCCAATAAGTACCTGTGGTTGTAAAATGTCCTGAATAGGGGCCCATAGGGCTTCTGTGGAAAAATTGTAAATAAAGTGTATCAGCAAAAGCAAAGTGACTACATCTGATCTCCTATGTGGATGGTAGTCCGGAGGTGCCACTGCTGGTGATTGGAGACTTCAATTGTTGCTTGGACCCCACGCTGGATAGACATCCGGCCATAGGAGCCTCTGCCCTCTCCAGGGGAACCCCCCTGGCGCGGTTGTTGCAAGAGGTGGGCTGGCTGGCGACACCGGAACCTGGGGGTTAGACAATATACGTGTTTTTCTAAGTCTCATGGTAGTTTGTCTAGGATTGACCTGGGGGGGGAAACGCATGCATGCTCCAGTACATATCCAAGATGGAATATAGGCCCCGTAGTGTATCTGATCATTCCTCATTAATAGTGCATTTGGTGGTCTCCCAGCCCACTGAGCTCCCTAGTGCTCCTTGGAAATTCAATGCTTTCTGGCTGAAGTTATTTGAGTCCCCTGAAGCCATAGAAGAGAGTGTGCGTGGGTTTTCTATATCTCTATATTTTCTAATCTCTATAGCCAGGGGTTCAATGGCTAATGCGAAGAGTAGAGGGGACAGCGGGCAACCTTGCCTCGTCCCCCTCCCCAGCGCAAAGCCATGGGACAGACACCAAAGGCCCTGATAGCAGCCTCCGGCCGACTGTACAGTTCCACTAGTACCTGTTTGTATTTCAAGCACCCTGTTCACTGCCTAAGGAGTCCTTTTCCTCTTTCTGATTGCTCTTCACTGTCAACACCTCTTGGCCTCCGTATTCTACAATCTTCGACTTGTTCATGTGATTTTAGTTTACGTTTAGCGCTGCACTGCTTTTTAAATGTACATTGATCACCCAGAGGATCTTTCCTGGTCACTGTATATAAATGGCTGGGCAGGACACGCACCGTTTTGGGAGGATGTACCCACATGTCCTCCCGCTCTTGCATCTTGTGTGTTCCCTGAGGGACCGATCTGTGATCAGACACAGCGGATTACAGATCAGGCTACAGGGCCAGTGTCATTGGCCCTGTACCATATGATCGCTGTGACCAATCATTGCGATCATAGTAGTAGTAGTAGTAGTAGTAGTACAATAAATGCTTTCATTCAAAGCTTGCTTGGTTTATTGGAACAGGGACTGCTATAGGTGACTCTATACTAAGCTATATTCTCTGACAACTCCTACAGAGGCGACCATTACAGTTCATTGGTTTTGATTTGATTGGTTGGTTTGTGTGATACACAAGCTATCCAGTACATAATCAGTCCAAACACTGAAAAAGCCTCACACATGTGGTATCACCATACCCAGAAGGAGTAGCAGAATATGTTTTGGGGTGTAATTCTAAATATGCCAATGTTGTGTGTGAAAAATATCTTATTCAACTGACAACTTTGTGCAAAAAAAAAAAAAAAATTTCTTTCTGCATTTTCCAAAAACGTGGCAAAAAATCTTCAGAATGCCTCTTGAAAAGTACCTTGGTGTGTTTACTCTCCAAAATGTGGTCATTTAGTGAATTTTATTCTGCTGTTAATCTAAAACATGCTGAGGTTTCAATGTTACTTTAACCCCTATTTTTCCTGCATTGGTGTTCAGTGGCAGTGCTTTTAAGTGCCCGACACACACACATTGTCAGTGAAGAATATGAAAAAAGTTTTATTCACTTTCTGATTTTACCCAGGCCTGCTCAGTTTAAAAAGGGGCAGTCATCGCAGAGCAGCTGACTGAGTCACAGGTTCCGATTGAGTCTCCCCCACACCAACAGGGGTTGGCAGAGGGTGGGACCAGTAGCCACAACTGCCTCAACTACCTCCGCCATTGCAAATGTGGGCAGCCAGCAGGCAGGACTAGTTAGCAGTGCTGCTACTACTACCGGTCCTATAGAAGGCAGGTAGTCTTGCTGCTGCACACATTCTGGATGAGGTTGGAGGGGGATTAGGACCCACATACCTACCCCTTCCTTATCTACACTCCTGGACTGTTATTTGGACAAATGATATGAGATCCTTTGTGCAACAGAGGGAGCTATGACTGGTTCTCATTTTAGTGCTGCAGACAAAGTCTAGCTGGATATATTTACGGATCACATAATTACTTTAGCACATATTGATAATGCCTTGGGAGGTAAGAAAATACTTTATTCTAAGAATGAAAAAACAAGTTATCATATTACTCTATGAATGATCTGATCAAAATTCCACGTACTGTACAAGTTTTCCATGATTCATAAACTTAAATTGCATATATTCTGCTGTGTAGATTAAGGCTCTGCAGGATGGCTAACTTTATCTATGTCCTTGGCAGATACTTCAGATGAAAGTCCAGCGCCTGGAGCACTTGGTGCAGCTGAAAGACCTGAGGATAGAGGATTTAACAAAGCACCTAAATAAACAAAGATTGCAAAAGAATATCACTTAAGATCTTTACTTTAGAACTAGTCAAGAATGTAATTATCAACACCACTAAGCATCTTACAAATTCCCAGAAGACATGCTCAGGGACTTTCCTCATACTCATCGAATTTGAGCATTGGATTGAACAAGTGCCTCTTTTTGTCCTTTGTTTTTTTTTAGGTATAGAAAAGAACACTATAGTTGTAGGATAATATATACTGTACATTGTGTGTGCATATAATATATGTAGAAATACTTTTCAAATTAAAATTCTATTGACATAACACAAGCCTTGGCTAAGTTCAGTCTTGATAATATATGTCCACAATATAGTGTTGCCCTTAACAGAGATTCATCCTACAGGAAAAATAATTCGAATAGACTTCGGACATGCCTTTATTAAAGCTTTGTAATAGAAACAATTTCTCTTGCTATATTGGTGCAGCGTGATGCAACAGGAATAATTTACACAGTCAGGTGCAATAGAAAACTTGCATTGAAGTAATACAGCAACAGTTCATAACAAATCCATTGGGAAACTGGTTTCCAGCAATGTAAACAGAGTGGGTTCCACCCGGACTGACTGCGTCTGTTTAAAGGGGCATAATGCATATTCAATACTTGCATAGAGGAAAGGGATTAAACACAAATTGATAGATGTCTTGAAATTAAAGTGTATGTCAATTTAGAATGTTTATGTTTATTTATTTTTTTATTTTTGGATGGGAAAAAAAGTTTTGGCTTTAAATGCACTTTAAACATTTATGCCCCTATTGCAAATGGAGAGAAACATAGTCATGAAATACTTTGTAGACTGTAGAAATTACCTGCTATTAAGACATAAACACAAAATTATACATGCACATTTATTTACAAGGCAAAAAAATCTATTTTGTGTAGAGTTGTACTTTAAGTACAACATGAAAAACAGCTTACCTGTAAAATCCTTTTCTTGGAGTACATCACGGGACACAGAGCTATTTTCTTTACATCATGGGTTATATAGTTCACCACCAGGTGATTGGACACTGGCACACCCTAATTCCAAGGGAATTTCCCCTCTATATAACCCCTCCCATACGGTGAGTAGCTCGGTTTTTGTAGCAAGCAATAAGTATCCCATACTTGAACATATACAGTACAGACCAAAAGTTTGGACACACCTTCTCATTCAAAGAGTTTTCTTTATTTTCATGACTATGAAAGTTGTAGATTCACACTGAAGGCATCAAAACTGAAAATATATTTCATATTCTAGGTTCTTCAAAGTAGCCACCTTTTGCTTTGATTACTGCTTGGCACACTCTTGGCATTCTCTTGATGAGCTTCAAGAGGTAGTCACCTGGCGCAGCACCCCATCACTCTCCTTCTTGGTCAAATAGCCCTTACACAGCCTGGATGTGTGTTTGGGGTCATTGTCCTGTTGAAAAATAAATGATGGTCCAACTAAAAGCAAACCGGATGGAATAGCATGCCGCTGCAGCCTTGCAGATCTGAGCCATAGAGGCCTGGTGAAGCACTGCTCAAGGAGCACTTACTGCTCTATTTGAGTGCGCCCTCACACGAAAAGGAGAATCCTTCTTGTTTAAAACATTGGCCTGAATAATAACTTGTCAAATCCACTTAGCAATAGTAGATTTTGACGCGCCTGGCCCTTCCTAGGGCCCTCTAGCAGCACAAACAAAAAAAAACAGTTTGCCGTATATGAGAAGTAGCATCTAGATGGAACTTGACTGCTCTTATTACATCCAGAGAATGCAATAATCTTTCTTCCGCAGAATGTGGATCTGGACAAAAGGATGGCAGAATAACATCTGGATTCAGATGGAAGTCTGAGACAACCTTAGGCAAAAAGGTTGGATGGCGTCTCAACACCACCTTGTCCTTGTGAAGAACCAAATAAGGCTCTTTACAAGAAAAAGCTGCCAATTCCGATACCCTCCTAGTGGAGTATATAGCCTTTGTTTGTCTTTGAAGAACCGACAAGACCAAATTTAAGTCCCAAGGACACAAATGAGACCTGACTGGTGGCCTTAAAGGAACACTAAAGGTTTGTTTTTTATTAGATCAATTGATTGCTGTAAGCTAGAGCATTTAAATATCACTTACCTAATTTTTCCTTTTTACCTCCAAAATACAGTAATCCAGGTTTGAAAATGCAATTTCCTGTCTCTCCTCCTCTTGCTTTCCACCAGCATCTGAGCCATTTTGCATGGTGGAAAGCAGAATGTGCTCACCCCCTCCCTATGACTACAGCCCTGGGGGAAGATACTGTCTTATCCCTCACAGGCATGGAGGCTAAGCCTAATGGGAACTGTAGTTCCCATTAGGCCGTGATGTAGCAAGAATGAATGCGCACCGCAAACCAGGAAGTCAGTGAGAATAACGATTCAGGAGTGCTGGAGGTGAATAAAACAGCTTGATTTCAACAGGTATCAAATTAGTTATAATGCAAAACATTACTTTTTACTTTATCAGCTACTGTCAGACTTTAATTTAAGAGGAAAATATTTTTGTCTTTACAACCCCTTTAAGCGCAACACTCCTTGAATAAAAGCCTGAATCAAAGAGTTAGAGGCAAGAGGTTTTTGAAAAAATACTGATAAAGCTGAAATCTGACCCTTGATGGTGCTCAAGGCTAGCTTAATTTCTACCCCTAATTGGAGAAAGGCCAGAACTCTGCTAATGGCATATTTACGAGGATGCCAAGCTCTGGATTCACACCAGGAAACATATGCCTTCCAGATTCTGTAATACATGAGCCTGGAGGCCGGCTTTCTGGCATTAATCATAGTAGAGAGACCTGGACCCCAGAGTCCACGAGATTTCAGGATGTAGGGTAGGTTTTAATAGCCAAACCGTCAAATTTAGACTTCGTAAGGAAGGATGGAATACTGGACCTTGAGAAAGAAGGTCTGGGCGTATGCGGAAGGCGCCAAGGTCTTCCCACCAATATCCTTATGATTTCTGCATACCAGGGTCTTCTGGGCCGTTCTGTTGCTACCAGAATTACTGGTATCCTCTTCCTCCTGATCCTGTGCAAAAGTCGTGGTAGGAGCGGGAGGGGGGGAAATGCATAGATCAGGGAAAACTGATCCCAAGGGGTAACCAATGCATCTGTCCCGGATGCTAGTGGATCCCTTGTTCTTGAGACAAACTTGTTTAAGTTTTTTTTTAACCTGGAGGCTAGCAGGTCTACATCCTGGGTACCCCACTTCTGACAGATTGCCACAAATATGTCGGGTGCAGAGACCACTGAATCTGATCCTTTAAGAACTGACACATACCAATAGCAGCCACCGCAGGTTGGGTTACAGCGCCAGCCATAGAAAAGGAAGCTTTAAGCAAAGTCTCCAGCTTTTTCTCAGTTGGGTCTCTAAACACCTGAGCATTGTCTACAGCAGTGTTTTTCAACTCCAGTCCTCAAGGCACACCAATAGGTCATGTTTTCAGGCTTTCCATTATTTTGCACAGGTGATTTGATCAGTTTCACTGCCTTAGTAATCACCACAGCCGTTTCATCTAAAGGAAATCCTGAAAACATGACCTGTTGGTGTGCCTTGAGGACTGGAGTTGAAAAACACTGGTCTACAGGACAAGTCAGATTCTTATTCACAGATGAAATGGCTGCATATTTTACTGGCACACTCCATTTTTTTGTGAATTTCTCCTCCATTGGATAAAGAAGGGAAAACATCTTAGGAGGAGTAAACAGCTTGTCTGGGTGATCCCAGTCAGCATACATAAGTTTTTCCAATAAAGGATGGATCAGGAAGGTACATGCAACCTGCAGGGGTTTTAATGACCCCAAGGAGGGGACGGGGATTGGGCCAACTCAGAGGAGGGCAGTTTGTACGCCTCGCGCACCACTTCCATGTAGGCCTGCACCTGGAATCCAAGGGCCTGAGAGGAGGAAGGGATCCTTTCCTCATCCCTTGACTCATCCGACTGCTCCTGATCCTGGTCCCCAGAAATATCAACATCGTCATCTTTATCAGATTGTTGGTCGTCTAAAAGGAACCTCAAAGCAGAGGAAGGGGACCTACCCTGCTTTCTGCTTCTCTGTGAGGAGGTTTCTAGAACAACCAATGCTGCTGAAAAAGTCTCTTCAGTGACATACACAGGAGCTGTCAGGTTGGGAGAGGCTGCAAGGCCTGACATGGGTAATGGCTCGTCCTGGAGGGCTGCCTCAGGTCTCTCAGGGGAGGCTGGTATCATGCAGGCCCGTCTAGAACCTCGAGATCCAGATGGCGACACTTTAGTGGTCCTTTTCCCTGCCCCTGAAGTCCTTCTATGGGGAGACATAGTCCTTAAGCAACAAAGCAGAGGTACTATTACATGTGCATTAACTGCTGAGCCTAGTCTGGCAATTAAGAAATGCCTTCTGATATGCACAGCCTAATGCTGAATAGATGCCTTTAGTATGCCTGTATCCAATCCCACTTAGAGATGCTTGCGTGCCTCACAGACCAGCTTCACTGAGCTTTATCCAGGATGGCATGTAAGTATAAAACACCAGGTATGTCAGCATACTCCCTCTAGTGGCAGAAAACAGGTAAGACATGCTACTCACAGAAGTGAACCCTGAGATTTTTATACAGGATTGACTTCACTTACCTTATCCCCGCCACAGGAATACTGCTGGAGACCAGACAGATCCAGCCTTCACCCATCACAGCGGGCTTTGTTGTGCCAACCTTCAGCGTTCTGGGTTCCTACTTACAGGAGCCTCTTCCATGGGCCCATAGAGCACTCTGCCAGAAAACCTTTGGGCATTTTTTAATACAAGCCACAAAGTGCTGGATCCCAGAGTCCAGTCCTCCTAAGAGAGACATTACAGGCAAAACGTCACTCTTTTGTGATGTCCGGGTACCATCCATTTTGGCATTGTGGTTGGGCCTTATTGGATGGATCCGATTGTGTAGTTCCATAACCTCCGCAGGGGCCCCTCAGTAGAGCTTCTTAGCACATGTTTAACCATGGCCAACACCTTGGACACTGGCGAAAAAACTGAGGTACTCTCCGTATGGGAGGGGTTATATAGAGGGGAACTTCCCTTGTAATTAGGGTGTGCCAATGTCCAATCAACTGGTGGTGAACCATATAACCCATGATGTAAAAACAGAGCTCTGTGTCCCGTGATGTATGAAAAAGAAAGTACATTTAACAGTTTTAAAATATGTATATACACCGCACAGCCATAACATTATGATGACTGACAGGTAAAGTGAATGAACATTGACTATTTTGTTACAATGGCATCTAAAAGTGGGTGGGATATACTAGGCAGCAAGTGAACATGTTGCCTCTGAAGATGATGTGTTGAAAGATAAAGATAACTGAATCAGAGCAACTCCAAAACTGCAGCTCTTGTGGGATGTTGCCTGTCTGCAGCACTCAAGCCCGACCAAAAATGGTCCAAGGAAGGAAAACCATCAAACTGGCAACATGGTCATGGGTGGCCAAGGCCCAAGGCTGCATGCTAGAAGAGACTGGTTTAGTGCGATCCAATAGAGGAGCTACTGTAGCTCACATTGCTAAAAAAAGTTAATACTGATTCTGATAGAAAGGTGAATCGCAGTTTGTTGTGTATTCTCTCCTTGCAGGAGAGAAAGATGTAAACAATCAAAAAAGTGTAAAATAAATAAATGAAAAAAAAAAATGGGTGGATCAAAGTTTAATCTAGGTCAGTGCCAGGGATAGTCAAATGTCAGGGTGTAACAGCACTGGTGAACGGAGTGAACCACAACTGCGGTTAGCAAGGATTTCAATGCACTTCTTTATGTGACAACTCAGTATTAGCCCCAGGCATCACTCCTCACAAACAGGAGTTTGGGGGTTTCTACATCATCTCTCTGTCACATAAAGAAAGGCGTTGAGCTACTAAAAATGGACGCATTACAACATGCGACCAGAACTTAGCGTTTAAAATTATATATTTGGAGATTCCAATACACCTCTATATGCAAGTGATTATCAGGGACCCCAGGCGTTACTCCACACAAACAGGAGTTTGGGGGTTCTCTACATCATATCACTAACATATAGGGATGTATTAGGCCACTAAGAGAGATGGTATGAAATACCATCAACGCTTAGCATAGAAAAGTTAGCAAGAACATGTTCAACAACATAGGACAGGGCCTATAAGCAATTTATACTTATGTCAAGCACGTAGTAAATATGAGTTGTAGTGACAACCAATAATTGCGTATGACAGGCAATATAGCTCAGGTATTTTGAGAGTAAACGTAGTAAATAGGATTGTAGTAATAATTAATAGTTGCGTATGAAAGGCAATATAGCTCAGGTACTTTAAGAGTATACGTTGTAAATAGGAGTTGTAGCAACAACTAATAGTTACATAAGAGGTGTGAATTTAGCTTAGGAAATTTGGGTGTAGATGTCCCTTTAAGTTCTTCTTTAGCAAACAATCCTTAGCAAGGAGGTATATCCCACATAGTATGTTGATAGCCACCAGACATTACAAACAATAGCAGTTGTGTTTAGATGAAACATAAGCAACAGTTCTTCCTATAGCACTGCAAGTGACACAATAGCTACTTATCCGTTTGCAGGCTTCTGTGTAGGCAATAAGGATTCCGTGGTTAGGATGTTCAGTAAGGAAGGCCCAAGCTTGTCCCCAGCAAGGCTCTCTGTTGTAGTAAGTGCAGCACTGAAGGAGTAGTTGTAGACTGGAGCGGTGTTACAGGCTGGGGAACGATAGCACCATTCAATAGCGTGGCCGAGCTACGGCTGACAATAATAGAACAAAGCCTGAGTGTGTAATGGGTGCCTTTATAGGCAGGTATCCAGCTGCAGTGCATTGCACTGATTCAAAGAGACCGCCGTACTCCACAGCGCACTACCGCGTTCCACGCTGGAATGCAGGACGGCGCTGGGTGATGACATCATCGTTTGAGCGCATATGCGTTCCAGCATGGAACGCATTACAGCGCAGAAAGCGCCTGTCACAAGAGAAAGTAACAGGCGCGCGGAGCGCCTGTTATACAGGGTCAGTGTAATTTGGGTTGGATTTAAAAAAAATTATAAAAAAAAAGCATTTTTTAAATTAGAATCAGTGTCAGTCAGTGTCAGTATGTTTTAGATAAAATAAAAAAGCAAAATGTGCACCATTTTTCTGGGCACTACTATGGGTACAAAGAGCAACTAACATACACATATGTGGTATTGCTGTGATCGTCAGGAGCAGAATAATTTATTTTGGGTTGTTCTTTGGTGGTAGATTATGATAGTAGCAAGAAATATACAGCTATATTTTAAAAAGATGATTTTGTTTTACTATTTTGGGTAGTTTTTTGTTTGATAATAACAAAAAAATGAGGAGCTATTCATTACCATTTACCACCAAAAGAAAGTCCAATTTGTCCTGAAAAAAAACACCTAACTCACCTAGATACACAAAGTATTTGCGATGATACTGTATGTACAGTTTTACTAACACAGGCCAATGTTAAAAATTGGGTTCAGGCATTTACATTTGTTTTACACTCTGTCACTAAGGAGTTAAAGGGGTTGTAAAGGTAAAAAAATGTTTCACTAAAAGCTTCCTTTACCTTAGTGCAGTCCTCCTTCACTTACCTCATCCTTCCATTTTGCTTTTAAATGTCCTTATTTCTTCTGAGAAATCCTCACTTCCTGTTCTTCTGCCTGTAACTACACACAGTAATGCGAGGCTTTCTCCCTGGTGTGGAGAAAGCCTCTTGAGGGGGAAGGGGGCGAGCAGGAGTGTCAGGACGCCCACTAACACACAGTTACTTTCTCTATCTGCAAAGGGAGAAAGCCTTGCATACTGTGTGTAGTTACAGACAGAAGAACAGGAAGTGAGGATTTCTCAGAAGAAATAAGGACATTTAAAAGCAAAATGGAAGGATGAGGTAAGTGAAGTAGTACTGCACTAAGGTAAAGGAAGCTCCTTAGTGACCGAGTGTAAAACAAATGTAAATGCCTGAACCCAATTTTTAACATTGGCCCCTAATATATTAGATCAGTCTGGAGAAGTACCTGCTACATGAGATATTGGGGGTAACAAACACTTTAGGGTGTCCGTGTAATAAACTGTGAAATTTTTTCTCAGTTCAGTTCACGGCAGTTCTCAGGAGGAAAATTATCTCCTCTGCAACCGGTTTAATAAACTGAGAACTTCAGTTCTCAGATGGAGAATAGAGGTGAAGTTTTTTCTCTGAAAACAGCCGAGATCTGTGTAAAAGTGGGTGGACTGCCTGCAATCTCGTGAGATATTGTGAGATTATGGTGCAGCCGAGTTCAAAAAGTGAAACTAAAGTTTAAAAGAACATGTAATTAATGTTTTCAGACATGTGATAACATTATATATATATATATATATATATATATATATATATATCCTGTGTATATATATATACACACACACACACATATATATACCGGATTTATATATATGTATATATACACAAATACATGTGTTTGTGTATACATGTGTGTGTATACATATATATAAATACTGTATATATGTGTGTATACATACATATATATATATATATAAAAAACAAGAATAAATCTGCGCAATCTGTGTGAAAAGCTGCCACAAACAATCTAGTGAAACAAGAAAGCGGTGAAATATACAAAAACAATAAAGTGGCGCTGAAAAATGATTAATGTAAAATATTATACCAAAGTGAATCGTACAACAATGTGAACAAATAAAAAGTCCATATATGATGAATCAACAAACAGTGAGTCACTGGAAAAGTGCACCGCCGGTAAATAATCTCCTGTGATGGACGATTGAAAACACCACGGTGAAATGGAAATGGACAACTGTGTGAAAAAGTAACCACCACCGAGAAGGGAGGCTTACCGGAAATATTGAACCCTAATAAACATACGCTTAACCACTTGCCGACGGCGCACCGTCATTATACGTCCACAAGGTGGCTCTGCTGGGCGAGAGCACGTAATATGACGTCCTCTCTCCCAGCCGCCCCCGCCCGCCCCCAACTCCCGTGCGTGTGCCCGGCGGGCGCGATCGCCGCCGGGCACACGCGATCGCTCTGTACAGAGCGGGGACCGGGAGCTGTGTGTGTAAACACACAGCTCCCGGTCCTGTCAGCAGGGGAAATGCTGATCTTCGGTTCATACAATGTATGAACCGAGGATCAGTGTTTCCCCTAGTGAGGCCACCCCCCCCCCTACAGTAAGAACACACCCAGGCATACTTAACCCCTTCCCCGCTCCCTAGTGTTAACCCCTTCACTGCCAGTGGCATTTTTATAGTAATCCAATGCATTTTTATAGCACTGATCGCTATAAAAATGCCAATGGTCCCAAAAATGTGTCAAAAGTGTCCGAAGTGTCCGCCATAATGTCGCAGTACCGGAAAAAAAATCGCTGATCGCCGCCATTACTAGTAAAAAAAAATATAATAAAAATTACATAAAAATACCCCCTATTTTGTAAACGCTATAAATTTTGCGCAAACCAATCAATAAACGCCTATTGCGATTTTTTTTTACGAAAAATATGTAGAAGAAAACGTATCGGCCTAAACTGAGGAAAAAAAAAGTTTTTTTATATATTTTTGGGGGATATTTATTATAGCAAAATGTAAAAAATATTCATTTTTTTCAAAATTGTCGCTCTATTTTTGTTTATAGCGCAAAAACTAAAAACCGCAGAGGTGATCAAATACCACCAAAAGAAAGCTCTATTTGTGGGAAAAAAAGGACGCCAATTTTGTTTGGGAGCCACGTCGCACGACCGCGCAATTGTCTGTTAAAGCGACGCAGTCCCGAATCGCAAAAAGTACTCTGGTCTTTGGGCAGCAATATGGTCCGGGGGGTAAGTGGTTAAAGGGTCAATATAGACTGTATGTAAGTTGGTGGAACCACATCAATCGGATCTGGATACATAGAAGGAACGATGGCTTGAAAGCATCACTATAAACCAGAACAGGGGGAATGGCAACGTCTTGAAGGTGTCTCCCAAGAGATCAGACCGTATCCAAGGTACATAAAAGAAAACGAGGTCGCATAGTGTGATACCGTAATATTGGTGAAAATTTATTAACGGTTAAAAACACTTACAGTTCTGTTGAAAACAAAGGGCATCAATAAAAGGTTGCGCATGGCAGCAGCAGAGTCCCGACGCGTTTCGCAATAGTTTGCATCATCCATGCATGCACCCCTTAGTACGCCGTCGGATCTAAGATGCAATTTTTCGGCGGCCACTAGGTGGCGTTTCCGTCGAATTCCGCGTTGAGTATGCAAATTAGCTATTTACGGCGATCCACGAACGTATGACCGGCCGGCGCATTTTGTTTACGTTGTTTGCGTTCGGCTTGTTCGGGCGTATAGTTAAAGCTGCTGTTATGAGGCGTACTCAATGTTAAGTATGGCCGTCGTTCCCGCATACAATTTTTAATTTTTTACATCGTTTGCGTAAGTCGTTCGCGAATAGGGATTTGCGTAGAATGACGTCACCGTCGTGAGCATTGGCTTGTTCCGGGTTAATTTCAAACATGCGCACTGGAATACCCCCACGGACGGCCCATGCGCAGTTAAAAAAAAACGTTGTTTATGTCGGGTCACGACGTATTAACATAAAACACACCCCCATTACATCCATTTGAATTGCGCGCCCTTACGCCGCCAAAGATACACTATGCCGCCGTAACTTACGGTGCGAATTCTTTTAGGATTCGAAATAAAAAAATAAGTTGCGGCGGCGTAGTGTATCTTAGATACGCTGCGCCCGGCGGAAGATTATGCGCAGGTACGTGGATCTGCCCCTGTATGTGTGTGTGTATATATACATATATATATATATATATATATAAGAAGGCTTATGTCTTCCTAATTTCAACACCAGTGGGTTAAAAATTCATATTAACAACAATATACACGTGTATATAGATACTGTGTATATGTGTGTGTATATATATATATATATATATATATACATATACATACTGTATATATATATATATATATATATATATATATATATATATATATATATATATATATATATATATGTGTGTGTGTGTCTATATATATATATATATATATACACATACACACACACACATATACACAGTATCTATATACACGTGTATATTGTTGTTAATATTCATTTTTAACCCACTGGTGTTGAAATTAGGAAGACATAAGCCTTCTTCCTCTTATCACACCAGCTTCTCTCGCAGATTCTCCACCTCTGAGCTGGTGAATCTGGAAGGGAGATATTTCAGGTGAAGAGCTGTGAAATCTTCATATCACGGTTTATTAAACTGGCCGTTTGTGACAAAACATCCATGTGCTGTGATGTGAAGTGGAGAATGTGTTCTCTGCTCCTTATCACAGTTTAATAAACCGGCAATGCTCTGTGATAAGCCGTGATCATCATGATCTCGGCTTATCAAGGTTTATTAGGTATTGCAGAGCTCCTCTCACCCATCGCTCATCCATTCCCATCCGCCGCTCCCTGCTGCCCTAACAAGGCTCCAACCCCTCAATAGACACCCCTGAACAGCATCAGCCACCAACCTGGGGTCTCGCTGTTGATTTCGGCCCCGGATCCTGCTCCTGGACGAAGCTGGGCCTTGCTCTGTCGGAGCCCTCCGCCATCTTGGGGCCTTCCGATCCTCCACTGCTGTCTACACCCGGATGTAGCTCGGACAGCTATCCATCTTCTGTGGAGGTGACCCACGGATCCATCCGAGCTGCGACGCCTGGAGAGCCTGCCATCGACGCCCGTCCCTCCGCGGCCTTCCACCTTGCGGCAGCCTCCGGCCTCAGGTACGGCTCCCCGCCCGCCCGCGATCCGCGGCACCAGTGTCCATCTGCCATCAGCCTTGCCCAGCGGCAACTTGGTCCCCCATTATTTTTTCTTTTAATAATACCGCCGGATGACGGTTCGCGGTGCTCCCCTTCCTGGATACTCGAGCCCCGCGGCTCCGGCCTAATCTCGGAGGTCCGGCGGCCATCTTGGTTCACCCAAATCACAGGCCCTCTCCTTCTCGCACACTTAGCTACTCCTCATCACCCACCTGTCTCCCCACAAGATGTAAGCAGCGCTCTATATTTATCTGGGGGTATATTTGAGTACTATCCAATTGTATTTAAGCAGGCCCAGCAGTGGCATAGCGGCCATCTTGGTGCACCCCATCCTGTTTTTCACTGAGACTTTCACATCTCTGATGATCCCTGCAAGTAACTAAACTAAACATTACTCTGGACATTCCCTGAAACATACCCACAGCCTGTATTCTTATATTATATTGGAATTTTTCCCCCTTTTTTATACTATCCTGCCGTTCCTTTACCATACTGAACAGCTTCCTCTATTTAAAGTTACTTTACATACACTAAAACCTGGTGCACAGTTACTCTTCACATGTCGCTAAGAGATAGCGCTTAAACGGCACTCCGTCTAGCTACCGACCTGAATATAACTAGCAATGCCTTCTAAAGGCTCTGCCTCCCGCTCAACAATAAACAAACGCTCCGCCAAGGCTTCAACTTTACATCAGGCCGCTGTAGGTTCCATTAAACGGTTTCTGGCAGCGGAGAGGGAAAGTCCCAGCTCTATGATCAATAAAACCAGAGCTTCAAGATCTCTTATCTCTCCAGCCTCCCACGCTGCTTCTATCCGTGAAAGTTCGCCGGCTTCATCCTGTGGCTCGGACGTAATGGATGACCCCGGTTCCCCTACCGGTTCCGATATGTCCTCTTTGTTGAATGAACTTAAAAAGGAAATGGCAGGCATGTTCCATAATATGGAGAAATCGATCAAAAAAGACATCTCTGCGGTTCGCTCAGACATGGCCCACCTTCTCGGAAGAGTTGAGGAAACAGAGCTACGCCAGGACTCACATGAAGTTGCCATTAAAGAATTGCAGGACACTGTCACTCAATTAGCATACGCTCACAGGGCCTCGCTATACAAACTTGAAGACCTTGAAAACCGTAACCGCAGAAATAATCTGCGCATCCGTGGCCTACCGGAGGTGACTGGTGATAGCGATTTGGAACCCTCACTCCGTGGCATCTTCAACACCATTTTAGGCAGGCCAGTCATGGACCCTCTACGGTTTGATAGAGTCCACCGCGCTCTTCGACCTCGTAATCTTTCTTCTGAATTACCTAGAGATGTGATATGCCGCCTTCATTATTTCGAAGATAAAAATGCTATCATGGTCAAAACACGGAACACCCCTAACATTGACTTTGATGGAGCCTCTCTTAACATATTTCCAGATATATCAAAGGAAACCCTCGACCGCCGCAGGGCTCTAAAACCACTTTTGGAGCAACTTAGAAGTGATGGGACTACCTACAGGTGGGGGTTTCCAGCATGCTTAATTGCGACCAAGAATGGCCACTCTTCTACGCTGCGGTTCCCTGAGGACCTTCCTACCTTTCTACAGGATCTTCACCTGCCGCGCATGGAGCTCCCGGGTTGGCAGAACCCTATTCCCACTTTCACCACGCTTCGCTCCTCCCAGTGGAAGAAGACCCCTGCCAAACAGGGGCGGATCTCTGCTCCAAGCTCGTCTCAGAAAAATGGGTGAGGCACTCCAGTGAACCCAATCACTTACCCTTCTAGCATTTCTCCTCACAGGAAAAAAAAAAAAAAAAGCATTTGATTCAGTTTAATATCTCCATTTTTACTATTAGAAGTTTTGTTTGCCACATTGAACATTTCTTGGCATGTTTCTGATGTTGTTATCTTGCACTTAAACTGAACCGTTTCCTGTTTTTTGCTCTCTGGCGCCTCCCCCCCCTTTTTATTTTTTATTTTATTTTTTATTTTTATTTTTGCGCCATGATTAATGCATGTCACCTTAATTAACAGGTTGACCTAGTATTTGGAGAATGCTACTATTATGTTTTATACATTGCTGGTTTCTTTATATGATAATTTTCTGTTTTTTTACAGGTCGATAGCTGACGGAGCTTTTAGTTCCACTTTGATATCTTTGATGGGGACATTGTTCCCCGCCCCTCTCCTTTTGGGGTTGCTGGGAATTAGCGGTCTAGTTTTTGTTTTTGTTATTTTTTTCGTAAATTTCGCTTTGACTGCCGGTTCCCCTCATCCCCACTGGGACTTCCGCAGATTTCTGCGTGTTTGTCACCTCAATCCCAATCGTTCCACGAACTGTTGTGATATTGCTCCTATGTTTTTGTGTTTTTCTTTTCTTCTCTTCATTTCCCCTTCTTGTCTTCTCTTTCTTCACCCCCTCCCCTTCCTTCCTATTTCCCTCCCTACCCCAATTTGCCGGCACGCATGGCTATTTGGTTCGTTGAGTTGCTTCCTCCTGAGGTCATGGCTACTCTGAAAATCTCCTCATATAATGTAAGGGGACTTAGTGTGGCTGCTAAGAGGCATCAATTGTTGCGGGAACTAAAGAATTCTGCCTGCTCTATTGCTTTCCTTCAGGAAACTTACTTGACCCACACTACATCTGTTAAACTATACTCGCCACAATTCCCGCAATGGTACTATAGTTTGTCAGATACTAACAAGGCCAAGGGAGTGGCCATAGGATTCAACAGAAGTACATCATTTCGATTTATTGATATGTTAGCGGATGATCATGGTCGTTTTCTTTTTGTCAAAGGCTTTATAGGCAACACTATCTGTACTCTGGCCAATATTTACTGTCCCAATCATAATCAACCTGCTTTTTTTACCCAAACCCTTACAAAGCTTTCTCGTTTTGCTGAGGGAATGGTTGTCCTTGCGGGAGATATAAATATGCCCTTAGATCCTACGATAGACACCTCACTAGGCCGTTCAAATATCCCATTCAAAAGACTAACACAAGTAAAGAAAAAACTTTTAGATCTCCAACTCATGGACGCTTGGCGTCTACTGCACCCTAAAGGCAGAGACTATTCCCATTTCTCTAAATCCCACAACTCTTACTCCAGAATAGATAATATTTTTCTGGATCACTTCCACCTCCCCCTTTTACGTTCAGCCTGCATAGGGACTGCCACTCTCTCTGATCACGCTCCTGTTTCTATCTGCTTGACAATACCCGATTTGCCTCATCGCCCCAATAATTGGAAACTCAATGATTCACTCATTACAACAGAGGTCTCCATTCTAACTAAATCTCTCTCTCAATACTTTGAAGAAAACTCTGGTTCGGACACCTCCCCTTCTCTATTGTGGGAAGCGCATAAGGCGCTAATAAGAGGTAATCTTATAGAATTGGGTGCGAGGAAAAAAAGGGAGCATGGTCAGCAGCTTAAACAGGTCTTGCATCAGATTTCTGAGTTAGATAAACAACATAAACTTTCATTACACACTTCTCATTTGGAAGCTCTCACTCTTAAGAGAGAAGAACTTAAAAACCTCCTTGCCCTCGAAACTAAGCGAAAATTTCACTACATATCCCAGAAGATATATGAATGGGGTAACAAACCAGGTAAAATGTTAGCTAGATCCCTCACGGCCAGAAAGACTCTTTCTTTCATACCCAAAATAAAACTACCATCGGGAGATTTAGTACACACCACTCCCCAAATCTCGAAGGCTTTCAAGGAATTTTACGCTGCCTTATATAATGTTGAAGGTGGTTTGGCCTCTTTACCACTCTCGGAAAAACGTAAACGGATCCTTACTTATCTTAGAGAGGCCAACCTTCCTAAACTGTCTAGGTCAGCCCTTAATGACCTTGAAGCCAACTTCTCCATAGAAGAATTTCAATGTGCACTGAAATCCTCTTCTTCAGGTAAAGCCCCTGGACCTGATGGTTTCACACTCCTATATTATAAAACGTTTGGTGATATTTTACTTCCTCATCTTGTGGCCTACGCGAATTCCGTTTCCCATAAGTCTGCCCTTCGCCCTGAATCCTTATCTGCCCACATCACAGTCATTCCTAAACCAGACAAAGACCCTACCCTATGCAGTAGTTATAGGCCCATTTCCCTTTTAAATACGATACCAAACTCTTTGCCAAGGTTATAGCGAATAGGTTACTTCCCCTTTTACCCAAATGGGTCTCGGCTGATCAGACTGGTTTTATCCCTAACAGAGAGGCCAGAGATAATTCTCTTCGCACTCTGTCCTTGATCCATTATGTTCGGAGGTGCTCCCAGCCCACCCTCCTTCTTTCCACTGATGCTGAAAAAGCATTTGACAGGGTGGACTGGGACTACCTTAAAACTACTCTCCGTCATTTTGGTCTTGGCCCTAAGATGTTTTATCGCATTTTTTCTCTTTATTCTAACCCCACTGCACAAGTACGTATCAATGGCTCCCTAAGCGACTCCTTTACATTACATAACGGAACTAGACAAGGCTGCCCTTTATCCCCTCTTTTATTTGCTATCTCGCTCGAACCCTTCTTAGCCACAATTAGAAATAATAGGGGCATTAATGGCATTAAGGTTGGCACTAGAGTTCATAAATATGCAGCTTACGCTGATGACATTCTATTCTTTATTCAACAGCCTCGTATCTCTTTGCCAAGTTTGATGTCAGAATTCTCCTTCTTCCAGACTCTTTCTAATTTCAAGATTAATCTTTCCAAATCTGAGATTCTAAATATAACAGTTCCCCAACCTATAGCTGATCAGCTGAAACCCCTATTTCCTTTTCGTTGGGAACCAGCACGCATGAAATACCTTGGCATCTACCTGACCCCTCACCTTCACTCCCTCTTTAGACATAACTATATCCCTCTCCTTAACGCCATTAAAGACGATCTCCGAAAATGGTCCTCTCTTTCACATTCATGGTTAGGTAAAGTTAACATAATCAAGATGAACATACTTCCCCGCGTTCTCTTTATATTGCAAATGATCCCCATAAAAGTTCCTATGGATTTCTTTACTCTTTTACAGACCATGATCACCCGCTTCATTTGGAGAGATGGGCGTCCTAGGGTGTCCAGAGAGACTCTTTTTAGGGCCAAATGCTCCGGGGGACTATCTCTACCCAATTTTAAAATGTACTATCAAGCAGTCATACTTTCACGTTTGGCAGATTGGAAGTATGCTTCTTCCTCCAAACTATGGGTTCAACTGGAGCACTCCCTGAGCGATTCTGATCTCTCTGCGACCCCTTGGATTCCACGCTCTTTTAGAACTTTTTCCCCTAATACCTCGCCTCTTACTCTAATCTCCTTAGAAGTATGGGACGGTCTTCATAAGAAATTCACATGGTCATACGATTCTCCATTAACCCCATTAGTATTCCATAAATACTTTGCACCAGGTTCCATTGACCCAGGTTTTCAAGCATGGTCACCAGGTGGACCTCTCCTTCTACATCATGTTGTCTCTGCCAATTGCCTTAGACCTCTCTCCGAGATTTTAGGTCATGGTTTACCCTCATTCTTGGACAGATGGAGATACAATCAATTGAGTGGTTTCATCCGATCCCTTCCACATCCACTACGGGGTATTCAGGATCTCAATGGTATAGAACAGATCTTTCTCCACAAAGACCCCCCTATACATTGTATTTCCCAATTTTACAGGGCCCTTATTGATTTGCAATACCCTGTATACCCGGGATACTTGTCCAAATGGGAGGGAGACTTGGGAGCTAGTATCTCGGATAAAGCAAAAGACAAAGTGCTTAAACTTACACATGTCTCCTCTTTGGCTTCTTCCATGGCTGAATCTAACTTCAAGCTCCTAACTAGATGGCACTACACGCCTGTTAAACTCCATCACATGTTCCCTAATAACTCTCCACTTTGTTGGAGGAACTGCGGTCAGAATGCTACCCATGCCCACATCTGGTGGCTCTGCCCTTCCATTCGGCCTTACTGGGTGGAAATATTAGACATGATACACCAGATCACCGAAGTGAAATTGCCCCTTGATCCGTGGATAGTTCTTTTTCATGCCACTTCAAGACCCATAGGTAAATATAAACGTTCACTTGTCCCACACCTCCTTAATGCAGCTAAAGCTGTCATCCCCCGTCTCTGGGGCCAACCCACAATCCCCACCATCAAATCATGGTTACAAAGAATCTCCGAGATTAGACTCATGGAAGAACTCACCCATATTGCCAGAGACACTAGTGAGCAATACTCCAAAACCTGGACCCCCTGGTCCTTATTTATTTCTACTCAACGCTATAAAGATATAATTTCCCTGCCCCCTCATGATTCTCAAACTTCATAAAACCTCATACCACTGACTTGGGTCCCTGCTTGTACTAAATGTAGTGGCCCTGCCCTTTCACTGAGGTTTTACTGAATATAATGATTCTGCCAGTTGTCCATTACTATTGCCATGTGTGCCGGCTTCACCCCCCCCCCCCTCCCACTCCCACTCCTCCTGATACCTCTCTCCTTTATCTCTCTCCTTTTTTCCCTCTCTTACTCTGAATTTAATTTTAATTATTTATTTTTATTTTTATTTTATTTTTATTTTCCTGATAAAAACTGATTTTATATAGATATGAGCCGCTATGGTTCTTTGTAATATTATTTTGATTGCATTTATCAGTATACTTTTTGTATGCTTTATTTCTCTTGTATTTTACTTTGTTGTGGTATTTGAATGTACCTTTCTTTCTCTTTCAATAAAAACATATTAAACAAAAAAATCAAGGTTTATTAAACGTACACCTAAGTAAATAATATGTACACAAACATACTAAGATAAGAGCGAGAGAGGGAGGGAGAGAATTGATAAAATACAAGGCGTTCTTTGACTGGCGGCAGTGCTGAGCAAGTGTGCAGTGAGGCAGCCACTCGGCGGAGGACCTGACCTATCACTCAAGTAGCACCAACTACTACAATGATTGTCAGCTTTCACAACATTACAGTACATTAGTCCAAGCTGAACCAATTTAAGTATGCAATTAAGACCAGGCCCGGAGTTCAACTTTAATTCTAATGTTTAGTACTGGAAAGTACCAATATGTGTGGAAACAGTGCCACGTGTTTCTGCTTTGTAATTATGACTGCTTATTGGCCAGCTAAACAAAAATAACTGTGGTATTTAGGGAAACGACTTCAATTTAAAGAGCTCAACAATATTCAGTCTCTCGCTGCTAACTGTGGTCTATGCCAGATGTTATGGAAGCAATCTGTAATGTTCATGACCTCAGCTCTTCTATCCAGTCAGAGAGTTTACCGAGACAGTGACCCACTACCCTTCAAAAGCAGTCCAAGTCCATTCCTCATGTCTGCGGATATCTCTCCTGGGTTTTCAGCCCTCTCCCACTGCGCTTCAAATGTTGGAATAATATTGTTAGTCTTGGCACAACATTTATGTTTTATACTTGAAGCTCTAGAAATAGCACTTTAGACACAAGCATACATAATGGTAAAAACAGGACCTTCTGCAAATTAAGATCTGTTGTAATGGGATCGTTGTAATGGGATCAGATGAGCATCAATGACAACTTGAAAGGATGGGAGGGGGCTTCTCATACATTTTAGGTATGCTAGTACTCACCTATTTAAATAGAGGGGGAGAGGGCTCTGTGGGGTGTCTTATGTCAGCATATTTTTATCACGGAATAAAGATGTAAAATAATCCATAATACAGATGGGCAGTTTAGTCATGTTGCTTTGTTCTTTGACCTCACTGATGTGTACATTAACAGCGGTCCAGCAGTGGGCTTTTTTCTCATTTTATTTGATGCCAAGATTGTACCTAACTAACAATATTAGTTCATTTAAAAGGTCTGCACATAAGTTGGTCATATATTGACAGATCACTTAGTGACTATGAGATCATTTATAAGTTTACAAGGCTGAATTTCAATTATTTGACACCCTAGACAATGCTTTGTGTTGAGTCAACAGCACCCAACGGCCCCAAATCATTGTGGGCACATATTGTGCATGCATTTCATACACATGGAATTTGCATTTATTGACCCTAGAATTTATATTTCTTAATGTTTTTACTGGAAGATGTATACAGAAAGACATATTTTAAGATGATTAACTAGGGTAATCTGTTGTTTAGTCATATTATTTTCATTATTATTACACAGGATTTATATAGCACCAACAGTTTGCGTTAGGGCAAATTGTACAGTTGCAATACAATTTAATACAGGAGGAATTAGAGGGCCCTGCTCATTAGAGCTTACAATCTAAACTTTTTAAAGTAGTTGTAAACTCTGTTACACCACTTGTACCTACAGGTAAGCCTATAATAAGGCGTACCTGTAGGTACTGTGAATATCTCCTAAACTTGTACAGTTTAGGAGATATTCAGAGTGCATGCAGCCGATGACATCATCAGCGCATGCCAGTGGCGGCCCGTCCATAGGGGGTGCACGGGTGCCGCCCCCCTCCCAAGGCAGTCAAAATAACAAAAGAAGGGCCCTTTAAAAAAAAATTGTCCTTTGCACTATGTGCACTGTGTTCGGGCGCCGGACACAGTGCACCATGGGAAGCGTGACGTCTGTGCAATCCCGTGATTGCAGATGTGACGCTTCATTTGCCCTGTGGCGCAATCGATTCATCTATAATGAATCCTATTCATCTATAGTGTTATTATGCCTGGCCTGCCCAGTTGTTTGATTGGCACCGCCCTAGGACTAGGGCGGTGCTTTTCCTCTGAGTTAGGCACCACTTCTGGTTTATCTGTGCCAGTGATAAACCGGAAGTGACATCAGTGGAACGCACGGCCCGAGCGGAGCGGCTGCATGGTAAGTGACTCCATCTAGAGCTCTGATTTTCCTTTTCATATTTTGGAAACCGACAGTCACAGATATGAAATCATCTGGTTCTAAGGGTGGTTGGAAACTGGAAAGTCTGTGCACTTTCCAAGCATAGTAGGGTTTGAATGTCTTCCTGATTCTGATTCATAATTCCATGGTATAAATTCAGAGCCTCGGGCCTGAGGTTTCTTACGTTGGTTTTGTAGGGGAACTTGGTAGAGTTGCACAACCAGGGGGGGGGGGTGATGTCAGTATAGGGGGGAATGATGTCAGTTACAGAGAGTGATGTCAGTATAGGGGGATGATGTCAGTATGGGGGGATGATGTCAGTATGGGGGGGATGATGTCAGTATGGGGTGTACAGGCCGAGAACTCAGCACAGGGATGGTGGGAACCCCTCATAATGAGCACAGCGGGTGTACAGGCTGAGAACTCCG
This sequence comes from Rana temporaria, assembly GCF_905171775.1. Classification (NCBI taxonomy): domain Eukaryota; kingdom Metazoa; phylum Chordata; class Amphibia; order Anura; family Ranidae; genus Rana; species Rana temporaria. The sequence continues at coordinate 137,000,709 of NC_053496.1, read as the reverse complement.
CACAGGGATGGTGGGAACCCCTCATAATGAGGACAGCAGGCGTACAGACCGAGAACTCAGCACAGGGATGGTGGGAACCCCTTATAATAGGTACAGCGGGTGTACAGACTCTGGAACTCAGCACAGGGATGGTGGGAACCCCTCATAATGGGCACAGTGGGTGCACAGACTGAGAACTCAGCGCAGAGATGGTGGGAACCCATGATAATGCACACAGATTCTATAAGGGGTGTGACTTATGATAAGTGGGACGGGTCAAAAAGGAAGGGCGGGGTCTGGTGCCCCCATCCTAAAACTTCATGAGCTGCCACTGGCGCATGCGCTCTGAAGGTCCAGCTTACAGTGCCAGACCTTCAGAGCCCGTGCCAGAAACAGTGGCTCCCGCGTGTCATCGCAGCTCCGGCCACTCACATCACTGAAGCCTGCGAACCCAGAAGAAACACCGGGGTGAAGATGTCAGCTTTCTCAGCAGTGAGTGCAGCGCTAAAAAATGACGTGGTATCAGATGACTGATAACATTTATAAAACAAACTAAACCCCCAAAAATTGGACAAAAACACCATGGGGCATATTCTTAAATATCTGAGGCGGCGGAACGTATGTCCTTTACGTTACGCCGCCGCAAGTTTAAGTGGCAAGTGCCTGATTCCCAAACCACTTACCTGTAAACTTGCGGCGGCGGCGCGTAAAGTCCACCCGCGCAAGCCCTCCTAATTCAAATGATCCTGGTAGGGGGCGTGGATCATTTAAATTAGGCGCGCTCCCGCGCCGATCGTAATGCGCATGCTCCGTCGGGTAAATTACCCGACGTGCATTGCGCTAAATGACGTCTCACGGACGTCATTTGTTTTGACTGTAACGTAAATGGCGTCCAGCGCCATTCACGGACGACTTACGCAAACGACGTTAAATTTTCAAATTTCGACGCGGGATCGACGGCCATACTTAACATTGAGTACGCCACCTAGGGGGCATCTTTATCTTTACGCCGCGTATCGCTTACGGAAACGACGTTAAAACACTACGGCGGGCAAGCGTACGTTAGAGAATCGGCGTGACTAGTCATTTGCATATTCTACGCTGACCGCCACCTAGCGGTCAGCGTAAATATTGCAGCCTAAGATACAACGGCGCAGGCCGTTGTATCTTAGGCATGTTTAAGTGTATCTCAGTTTGAGAATACACTTAAACATAGGATCGGACTTACGTCTGTGTATCTGCTGATACGCAGGCGTAAAGTATTTGAGAATATGGCCCCATATGTATGCACCGGTGGTTAAATGTAAATAAACGTGTAAGTGAAAATAATGTATATACAATAGTCCATTAATGAAAGGTTATTGTAAATACTGATGATGATACTAATAATCGAGTGACAACACTCCAAATAATAAGTAAATGAACACAGTCTCTTTGTGACTAATAGATAAAGTTGATAGGAGATCCACCACCGTATTTCATAAGGCTTACCAAAAGGATTGAACCCAGATAAGCATACACTCACTAGGTCAATCAAGCTTGTGAGGTCATAGACCAAAAGAAGGATGTTTAACGGAGACTGATTCCAGGAACTCAGTGGTGGAACTTCATTTGAGGTGATATAAAAGCGCTTATAAAATCAGCAATAACAGTGGCATCAGTAATTCATCCCGACGCGTTTCGTTCAATGGAACATCATCTGGGTTTTTTTATTTTCAGATTTAACTGGTCCCTTCACTAGTGTATATGTATGATATAGTAAATCATATGACAGTAAAACAATGTATTGGTCTATTTAAAATAAACATAATACAGTCAAATGACTGCATTATTTTGTAATACTGTATTCCAGTTGATTATCAATAATGATACCAAATAATGAACCAAAAATTCCCAAGACTAGTAGTCTGATCTATGTAACATAGAACATTAAAAACAGAAGACAGTGTCCAATCATTCCAGTGTCAGAATGATGAGCAAAGTGACATGTGGCAGATTATTTTTTAGCACTTACCCCTGCGAGATACACAATAAATTAGACATTCCAGGTTCTCCCCATTACTAACAAATATATTTAGTAATAAATTCCTCAAATTGGTGGGAGTACATCAGTAGGGACCATTGTTGTAAACCTTCGTGTTTTTTCACCTTAATGCACTCCTGACAACATCGCTGGAATATTTTTTATTTTTAATAAAGGACTTGTCCCAAGCCGTCTCCTGTCGTTTTTAACATTTTGACACTTTTTTTGTGAAATGGTAGGGGTACCCTTACCAATTCACATAGGGGGGGCGGCGGGGTCCCCTTTGTTAAAGGGGGCTTCCAGATTCCGATAAGCCCCCCGTCTGCAGACCCCCACAACCACAGAGCAAGGGTTGTGGGAATGAGGCCCATCCTCCCCATGTTGAGGGCATGTGGCCTGGTATGGTTTAGGAGGGAGGGCGCTCTCTCGTCCCCCCTCTTTTCCTGCGGCCTGCTCGAATAAGGGTCTGGTATGGATTTTTGGGGGGAACCCCACACCATTTTTTTTATTTTGGCGTGGAGTTCCTCTTAAAATCCGTACCAGATCTGAAGTTCCGATCCACATGCTTGACGGTCAGCGGATCCAGCTGACAGGTCCTGGACACTCTGTCTCCCAATTCTGGTTCTAACACGAGGCTCGATCTCTGGAAAGGGCTGGCTCAGCGACAGGTCCATCCTCCCTCTGATGTATGCAGTTAGGCACTAGCAGCAAGATCACTGTGCATAGTTCTTTTTCTCTCATACATCAGTGGCATGTCCTCTTAGCTCGACAACCCCTCACAAAAAGACTCTCAGGGGGTTATTTACTACATCCTCTTAGCTCGACAACCCCTCACAAGAAGACTGTCAAGGGGTTATTTACTACACTTGAAATTGCACTTATAAGTGTGGTCGCTGTAGATCCGAGGAAGACATGCAAGGAAAATAAAAAACATAAATTTAGCTTGCACATGATTGCATGATAAAATCAGCAGAGCTTCCACTCATTTCAGATCTACCCCTCAGATTTACAGCGACTGCACTTCCAAGTGTAGTTTTCACTTGTAGTGCAAAGTGGATTTGCCTTTGGTAAAAAAAAAAACACAGTGGCCCGGATTCAAAGAGAATTGCGCTTTTTTTGCGGCGGCGCAGGGCAACGATTTTGCCCTGCGCCCCCGCAAATTTGCTCCGCTGCCCTCGATTCACGGAATTGCGAGGGCGCGCCCGGCAAAATTGCCCGGCGCTAGAGCACGCAATTTAAATGATCCCGTAGGGGGCGGGAATTATTTAAATTAGGCGCGCTCCCGCGCCGAGCGTAGAGCGCATGCTCCGTCGGGAAACTTTCCCGACGTGCATTGTGGCAAATGACGTCGCAAGGACGTCATTTGCTTCAGAGTGATCGTGAATGGCGTCCGGGGCCATTCACGAATCACTTACGCAAACGACGTAACATTCAAATATCGCGACGCGGGAACGACGGGTATCCTTTAGCATTGGCTGCCCCTACTATTAGAAGGGGCAGCCTTACGCTAAACACGCCGTACGGAAACGACGTAACTTGCGTACGCAGGGCTCGCGCAACATTGTGAATCGGTGTTAGTATGCAATTTGCATAATATACACTGAGCACAATGGGAGCGCCCCCTAGCGAGCATCGCAAGAATGCAGCCTAAAATATGCGTGGCATAAGAGCCTTATGCCACGCAGATTTTAGGCTGCAGTCGGCGTTACGATGTTCCTGAATCAGGAGCATTCGTAACGCCGGAGCAAGTAAGCAATTGCGCTGTGTAACCTATGGTTACACAGGCACAATTGCTACTTGAATCTGGGCCAGTGTGTCCCTTTTGCCCATGAAAATCAGCCCAAAATTAGGTTTAAGAGGAATTGGTGGTGTATACAAAATTGGTCTGTCCAATCCACTATGTGAAGTGAAAGAACAAAGAGAAACCTATTGCATGAAGCACGGTAAACCCCTCGTAGATTTAATGGGCAGACCACTATATCAGTAAAAAACATTTTATTAAGACATCATAGTCAAAGACATATGTGAGTGAACATTACAGAACTAGTAATTTCATGAATTCATAACATATGATACCCCAGACACCGCATGATGCATATCAAACAATAGCTGCCCGTAGGATTCTGGTGGGATAGCTCTCATGCATGCTGTCGTGCATACTGGCATGGACAGTACACCTTTTGGGTGAAGTTCCGCTTTAACTTTCACCCTTTAGTCATCGTTTCAGGAAACATTCTCCAATGTAATCTATTATCACCCTTCTGCCCAGCTCCCTCTTCACACATCCTGTGATCTCACATCTAGAAAGGGATGCAAGATAAAAACAGAACTGGATGGAGTTACAGCTGTTTGGGTGAGGCTGAGATACCGTCTTCCTGTGCCAGTCCAGTAACTGAGTGTAGTGCCAGTGTATGGCAGACAAGGAATAGCCCACTGCAGGCTGTGTGGCCTTTGTTAACCATACAGCAGCATAAACTTTCACATCATGGATGCTAGTCTTGCCTGCACAGTGCTGTGGCCATTGTTAAGACACTGTCTATATTATTTAAAGGGTCACTAAAGGAAATATTTTTTTTAGCTAAATAGCTTCCTTTACCTTACTGCAGTCTTGGTTTCATGTCCTCGTTGTTCGTTTTTGCTCTGATGTTGCTGTAATTCTGCTCTGTTCTGGACACTTCCTGGTTGTCTGTTTCCTTTGGACCACAGTACTAGGAGCTTCTAGTTTCATTTTCCAACCCCTCACTTCTCTATGGCTCTATACAGCACAGAGGCAGGATAACATGCAACAACGAAACTGAAACTAGAGGTACATTATATGATTGTTTTTTATCTATTTTTAATCGTTTTTAAAAAATGTTTCCTTTACAACTCCTTTAAATGTGTGTAATGGAGAGAGCAGTAAGCCAAACTTTTATTTATTTATTTTGCATAAAGACAAAAATAAACAGATGAAGACATAGAGAGACCATGAAATAATGGAGTGAGATTAAATAAGGATAAAAAACAGGGAAAGAGAAAATGAGAGAGAGGGAGAAAGAGAAAAGAAGGGAAAAGGGGAGAGAGATAAATGAAAAGTCAAAAAGAGAGAGATGGAAAACGAGAATGAGGTTGAAGTAAGGTTTGAGAATTTAAGACACAGAGGCAGCAAGAGAAGTAGAGAGCAGGAAGGAAAGAGAGAGGCAATACAAAAGAGAAAGAGGAAAGGGAGAATGAAGCCTCGTACACACGACCGGTTTTCCCGGCAGGAAAACTGCCAGGAGAGCATTTGGCCAGAAATCCCGGCCATGTGTATGCTCCCTAGCAGTTTTCCCATCAGGAAAACAGCCGGGAATCCCGACGGGAAAATAGAGAACCCTGCTCTCTATTTTCTCGTTGTGTTTCCCGGCAGAGTGTTTCCTGCCGAGAAAACTGGTCGTCTGTATGTGGTGAAAAAATGCGTATTCTCAATAACACTTTGATGCCTGCACGGTAGCATACAAGGTTAGTGTGGGGTGTAGCAAAATGGCGGCGACGGCATTGAATGTGAAGAGACACCGGCTCATCGTTGTCAATGACGTCACCGCGTTCTTGCAATTCAAAAGAACGGCGGCTCTTTTGAGTGGCCGTCTGTATACACAGCTTTGTAAGGCAAGCTTGCCAGGAATCCCGTCAGGAAAACCAATGTTTTTTTTTCTGATGGGATTTCCGGCCGTGTGTACAGGGCTTGAGAGAGAGCACACAAGAGAAGGAAAGAGAGAGAGAGAGGAGGAGAGAGGAAGAAAACAAAAGAGAGAAAAAGAGAGGAGAAGAGAGAGTATAATGATTTCACCCAGGGGAGGGGGACGAGATTAACCAAAGGTTGTAATATATTCATGCAAGCATTTTTACATTTCAAACTGGGGTGCCTCTAAATTTTCCGCACACTTCTAAAGAGTGCCGTGACTGAAAAAAGTTGAAAAAAACTGGGTTCAAGGTTCTATTCAGTAAAGCAGACAGCTATCGGAGCGCCTCACCTGTTCGGGGTGTGGCAGGTGGCAGTGTAGAGTGCGATGCAGTGCATCACATGGCTCCCTGTTTTCTTGTTTTGGACAAAAAAAATGTACACTTCTTTCATGATGCTGTACAGCAGCGCGATGCATTGTTGCACAGTGTCATGTGATTTTGTACAGTGCACTGTAATAAAATACAGTTTGTCTGTGTTTTATTGCAGCACAGCTCTGGGCTGCGTTGCAATGCAGTAAAAGGCTGTCGCTCCCTGGCCCACTAATTCTGTGGTATATAAATATGGGACTTCCCCTGGAGCAGAGAGGTCCGGGTTTCATCCAGGGGACCTAGAGTTTGTGGACTTCACCATGGAGAGCCCAAGAAAAAGAGAGAAAGCTGTAACCAAGACCCATAAGGGAGAGAGACAGAGAATGATACCCACGAGGAGCAGAATAAGGTCATCTATCACGATCAAATTGTGAAGTCATCTAAACCTGGGGTTCACCTTGAAGCACTGGTGTGTGCCTCCAAAGGACTTGCATCTGCATGAGAGTGCCTCTGAAGGACTATCATTTTTTGGACTTTACCTTTGCTAATATTCTGGGTCAGCACAAGCCTGTAGTTAGGAGTAGGGACATATAGGTAGATTCACAAAGAGTTAGGCCGGCTTATCAGTAGATAAGCCGACCTAACTCTGAATCTACGCCGGCATTTGTTTAAGCGTATGCTCAAACAGAGATACGCTTAAACAAAGCTAAGATAGGCTGGCTTGCGCCGTTCTATCTTAGCTTGCAATGTTTCTGATGGCCGCTAGATGGCGCTTCCATTGCGGCCGGCGTAGATTATGTAAATGAGGGGATACGCTGATTCACAAATGTACACCAAGCCTACGCCGTCGAATTACGTTGTTTCCGTAAGGGATAGGCCGCCTAAAGTTAGAGCTATGCTCTAGTGGCCTAGCCAATGTTAAGTATGGCCGCCGTTCCCGCCGCAAAATTCGAAATGTTAACGTCGTTTGCGTCAGTCGTCCGCGAATCGGGATTTACATCGTTTACGTCCACGTCAAAATCAATAGGCCCGTACGGCATACTTAGCCGCAATGCGCACTGGGAAATGTAGTAAACGTAAACGTAAACGTCAAAAAAGTGAGGTCAAGCCTCATTTCCATACAACACGCCCCCCTCCAAGTCATTTGAATTAGGCACCCTTACGCCCGCTCGTTTGAGGCTACACCGCCGTAGATTAGCAGGTAAGTGGTTTGAAAATCACTACTAGCCTAACTAATTTAGGGCGGTGTAGCCTAAACAGGCTAGGCTAGGCCGTCCTAAAGATAAGCCTTTCTACGTGAATCTACAGTACCTAATAGAATAGAAATAACCTTGCATTTGTGCGTTGGACTGTGGAATGTTCAATTTTTGCAATTAAGTGCATGTGTGGAGCCCAAGCAGAGTGCACGTCGAGGCCCACTCTGCTACTGGGTAGTAGTAACGGAAAACGCTGGAGAGGTGGATGTGGACATTGGCTCAGTATGTCCCTCCTGAATGCAGATTAGATGACTACTGCCACGGGAAGCGAGAGTGAATTAGACAGCAGTTATAGTGCCAGTGTGCATGGTCTACATTCATCTCTAAGAATAAAGGTCCGCCTTTAGGTTGAGTATTCCTCCACGGCAGCCTCAGCCTTGTCCCATTGATGAAGATGGCATGTAGCAAAGGTACCCCATTATGTAGTGAGGTGGCCCTGTGCAAGGTGCCTAACATAGCCCAGAAGAACCCTCCCCACGGGAGGCCTCTCATGTGACCCTTTCTTGGTGCCCAACGAGGAAGGAAATATGGAGGACATTACAAACAACCACCACCCTAGCCCCCTAAGTGGGTAATTCAGTAAACCCAGAAGGCAGAGGTTAATAGTACCTTTGTACCTCCACAGTTGGCTGAGAAGGATCAAGGAAAGGTCTTGGTAGAGGTGCCAGTGAAGTTCCTTCATCATTCATTTAACCTCTGAACAGTTGCAATATGGTCACCTGACCCTAATACCAGTAACACCCTGAGCCTCCCCTGCTCAGTTCCAATGAAGACATCAACGACTAGCACAAAGCTGTATACGGCAACCACTGGATATTGTGCCTGGAGCAAGAGATGGCAAATTTTTCAGTCTCTACAAAGACAAAAAAAAGTTATAACACAGGTCAATAAACTTCAAAGATTGTATGTACACTGTCTAGTGCAGCTTCTGTCAAACACTGGTTGTACATCAGCTTGCCAACCATTCTCATTGCAGCCTCTCCATTGTATGAGAAGCACGGAGGCCCTGTGATGACATCACAGGCTTTAAAATAAGGTACAGTATGTAATAAAAAATTAAAAGTAAAAAAAAAAAAGTGTAATTCACATGTTAAAATATGAGCAGATTAAACTTTAGCTTTACTACAGGGTACACCTGTGACACTGGGATCACTAAGGGCCCCTTCACACGGAGTTGTCCGTGTACGAGTTCCACTTTTCTCAGCAGGGATCGCTCCATCAATCCCCGCTGAGTAGGCAGATGACAGGTCAGTCTCTGCACACTGTACAGGGACTGACCTGTCAGAGCGCCGTTCTCCCCTATGAGGGATCGGATGACGACGGACCGCAGAGTCCGTTGTCATGCGATCTGATCCACCAGAGGGATGGAAAAGTAGGGTCTGCCTGTGTGAAAGGGCCCTAAGGGTTTTCTAAAGCAAGGGAATACCATAATCTGTTTCATTTCAGACTCTAATTAAAACTCTGTACATCTTATTAAACACAGAAGGCAGAGAGTGGGATGAGTAACTTCTTGAATTCATTCAGTTGCATGCTGAAATATCAGCTTGAGCTCTGTAAATAAAAGACAGCCTAGAAAGCTTGTGAAAAGAAAAAACCTCGGGCCAGTGGTGGAACTACCAGGGTAGCAAAGTTGCACCTGCAACTGGGCCCTGGCATTCAGCCACCATGGTGAGGGGCCAAGATAGCAGGGAGGGGGCCACTGCAGAACACGTTAAAAGGGTCCCACTGCAAAAAGTCTTGTGACTTGACTTGCTTGTGATTTATTTGAGACTTGCTTGCGACTTTTGTGATTTAACGTTGCAGTCTATGGCACTGGGGCCCTCTAATTACCCCTACATTTTTTATTTAAAACAGCCGTATAGCAAGTAGTGTTAGGCCTTGTACAGACGAGCGAACATGTCCGATGAAAACGGTCCGCGGACCGTTTTCATCAGACATGTCCGCTCGGAGATTTTGGTCTGATGGTTGTACACACCATCAAACCAAAATCCCAATGGACAGACAGCGCGGTGACGTTGACGCCGCCACGTCCGCAAACCCGGAAGTTCAATGCTTCCACGCATGCGTCGAATCACTTCGACGCCATGCGCGGGTTCTCGGGCCAGCGGACATGTCCGATGAGTCGTACTGACCATCGGACATGTCCGACGGACAGGTTTCCAGCGAACAAGTTTCTTAGCATGCTAAGAAACTTTTGTCCGCTGGAAACCTGTCCGCTAGGCCGGAAAATTGTCCGATCGGCCCTACACACGACCGAACATGTCCGCGGAAACTGGTCTGCCTACCAGTTTCAGCAGACATGTTCGGTCGTGTGTACGAGGCCTTAGAGTCAGATCTGTTTTTGGTCATTGAAGTCAACTGATCAGCATGAGAGCCTGAAATACAGCGTAGCGGTACCCCCGTGAGGGCTGCTAATAGACTCTATACCCCACTGGTTACCTCGAATCTGCAAATCCTCTCTTACCTCTGACACCTTGGGTTCCATCCTGCAATGTTGCGTTAGTAATGAGAAACTCACACAAATTCACTGAACCACTAAGATATGTTTACTGAGATAAAATTAAAATAAGTAAAACACAGTTTTAGCTTAACAGAAAGTATTTCTCATAACTGATATACAAAGATGCTTAAAGGAGTTGTAAAGGAAAACATTTTTTTGCCTAAAATTAATATCTGCAAGGTAGACAGACAGAATAGTGTAATGATTCTGTTAAAAAAAGAGTAAATACCTATTAAATTCCTTCATCTATATCACCTCCGGCATTCTAGTTTCTGTTCTCTCATTCACTTCCTGGTTTGCGGCGCTCGTTCATGTAAGAACTACATTTCCCAGTATGCATTGCGGCACGCCCAGTAATTCACACCTCCTTGAAGTCTCTAACACGTAGAGAGCGTCCTGCCGCACAGATGTAGTTCCCAGGAGGGGGTGAGCACGTCACTGACCACCGCAGTAAAGCCTCCCTTCACGGTGGTCAGTAAAATCAGACAAGCAGAAAGTGAACAGAACAGAGAAGAAATAGAGCAACTTCTGAGCTAAAATGAACAATGAGGAAGTGAAAAGAGGAATGTCTGCAGGTAAAGGATGCTTATTATGAAAAAAAATGTTTTCCTTTACAACCCCTTTAACATAAATCTACTACAAGACCTATGTGAACAGGCAGACAGAGAAAAACATATCCAACACCCGTAACACATATATTAGATACCTTCCCTCTGAAGTCTCAATACTAGACCAGCAAACAGTGATAGACATATGCATATATTAACCACAATGTACTTTGGACAATATCCTACCAATTGGCTCCCCCAGATTTGTAGTCCAATGACTTAGCAATAAAATGCAAAGTTATGGTGCATGACAAATAGAAAATGACAAGTGTTCCTTTAATTCCGAATATCTTCAGCTAGCCTGTTGTTTATACTGCAGTGTAATTTGTAATCCAAAGTAGGGAAAAGAAGGAGAACAAAGATGAACTAATTGAGGCTTTGTCTGAAGAAGTGTTATAACACATGTATGTTCCTCTTAAAGTTTATTAAAGCGGCGGTCCACACAAAAATGGAACCTCTGATGTCCAGATTCCTCCCCCTCTCCAGTGTCACATTTGGCACTTCTGGGCACAGACCCCCAAATTATCTGCGGGAGTCTACACCACGTCTGCCCCTCCGCTGTCTTCTGAGAGACACATGGGTCCCAGAAGGCAGCAGGGACTAGTGGCATTGTGCAGTGCGAGTCGCGCATGCGCAGTAGGGAACTTCCTGATTTCCTTACCGAAGATGGCAGGGGCAGCATCCTAGAGCCGAGACAGAGATCGGCTTTGGGTGCAGACATCGCGGGTGCTCTGGACAAGTAAGTGTCTTTATGTTAAAAGTCAGCAGCTGCAGTATTTGTAGCTGCTGACTTAAAAAAAAAAAAAAGGCAGACCTCCGCTTTAAGTAGTTGATTACAGTAGTGACTTTAGAGCCCAGTGGGGAATAATAGGCCCCAAGTGCCTGCTGTGTGAGGTCAGTGAAGAAGTAGATGCACATCCATGGAACTACAAATATCACCAGCCAGTCTGTTAAATAACTACTCAGCAATACTGTTATCACTATTACAATGGGCTGTGCCCGCTCACCACTACATACTTCAGATGGATGAAGGGTTCCCGTTGGAATTCCCTGGTGTCTCTGTCCTGTGGAAATGGCGCCGCTACACCGCTCTGCAACTCCCGGTGGAGTGGAATGCAGCTAACCAGATGATGTGGAACACAGGCCAGCCCTGTCCACTGGAATGTCGATGCTGTCCTCTGAGATCCCTCCAAGGCTGGAGATCCTGCTCTCCGCTGTGTAGGCTGCAGACTCACTCCCTGTCATACAGACCTCCTGCTGGCACGGTCAGAATGGCATCCAAAGAGAGCAAAAATAGGCCACACCCATACTTTTATTTCCACTCCCAGCAGGCTGTTCTGTGCACACAGAATTCTGTGTCCTTTGGTTCAGATTGGCCCAGCAAACAGTGTCACTTCCTCATCCCAGACTACATGTCCCATGATGCATTGCTCTGGTCTTTCTCACAGGAAGAAAAAAACACACATAGAGTCCAGCATGCACTAGAGGGAGCCAAACTCGTGCATGAAAACAACAAACTGTCCCTTAATGATAAACATAGTAGCAAACCTTGGGTACAACAGAAAAATATTTTCAGGACAGTCTGCACATATTTTCTTTTACCTTTCAGATAATATATTTTGGCTAATAAAGGTGACAGCAAGGATCTTGTGGTTACCGATCTTAAGCCCTGTACACACGGGCCAGAATTTTGTCAGGAAAAAAAACTTTGTTTTTCCTGCCGAGATTCTTGGCAAGAATCTCTTGCCGGCCGAGTGTACAGACACTCCTTTCAAAAGAACCGCCGTTCTTTTGAATGGCAAGAATGCGGTGATGTCATCGTGTACGACGAGCATGCGCTCGTCACATTCGATGCCGTCGCCGCCATCTTGCTGCACCCTACACTGCCCTTGGAAGCTACGCGCGAATGCGTCAAAGTCATTTCGGGCATGCACGGGTTTCCACGGCGACAGGCAAGTACACAGACGCTCGGGTTTCTCGGCAGGAAAACACTTCGAGAATCACAATGAGGAAAATAGAGAGCAGGTTCCCTATTTTTCCCGTCGAGATTCTGGGCAGTTTTCTTGACGAGAAACCTGAAAGACTCAGGCCTCATACACACGACCGAGTTTCTCGGCAAAAACCTGCAAGAAACTTGGTGGGTTTTTTTTTTGCCGAGGAAACCGGTCGTGTGTACACTTTTCGACGAGGAAACTGTCGAGAATCTCGCCGAGCAAAAAAGAGAACATGTCTTCTTTTTCCTCGACGGGAATGGGGAAATTTGGCTCGCCGAGATACTCGACAGCCTAACAAGGAAATTGACAAGCAAAACGATGTGTTTCGCCCGTCGAGTTTCTCGGTCGTGTGTACGAGGCTTCATACACACGCACGGTTTACTCGGCAAGAAAGCTCTGCCAGCAGTTTTCTTGCTGGTTCTTGCAGAGAAAACCGAGCGCGTGTACGAGGCTTTAGGCTGGACTTTTATTTTTAAAGGTTGAAATGACTGGCAGAATCGGTTCAGAGTGGTACACCATTTCAGAGTATATTTGTGTCATATTGTAAAAGAAAGCATTTCATCCTGTTCACATGACCCAAAGTCATCGCACTGATATAACGCTTTCTGATCAATTTTAATGATTTATGGTGGCCCCAAGTACACTGGGTCTTGGAACCATACTTCTCTGGAAACCCATTCTTCTCCAATCATTTTTCGTCAAGCACAATTTTTTTTTTTTATATAACTTTATTTTCATTGAAATTTTGTATATAATACTTGTAGAGGCAACAAATTGTAGCACAAGAGTAAATATTTTATAGGATACAATATTAAAAATTGCAGAGTGATTGCAAAATGGTACAAAGCAGTATACAGTAAATCAACTAATGTGACTAAATTAAAATAATTTTATTAAATTAAAAGAAACATTTCTTCTTTAGTTTCCTCTCATTGAAAATAGTGAATTATGCCTAGTTCAGGGTAGTAAAAGTTATTTGTGAAATGCCCACAATAGTTTTACAAAAAAATAAAACTGTCATAAATTAAACGTTTTACCAAAAACAGCAAAATAGCTATTTATATCTTTATAACTTGGCTCTGCAGAGTGAAAGTGGCTCACTTTATCCTTCAGGAAAGTAATAAGCTGGTTAAACTCAGTTAAATAGTAACGTTGTGGTTTCTGCAAGCAGACAAGAAACCTATCCTGTAAAAATGTGGAGTTTATAATTTGACTCCGTAGAGCGAATACTCAGCACTCAGGTATGAGATCCGGCCTGCTGACCCCTCCTGATGGTACCGCTTTCTTATCCCACATTGTTAGTGATTGATGTCTCCACTCATAGCCCTGTGACTCACAAAGACTCATCTAGCAATAAAGGGGGAGAAGAAAGCTACGAAAAGCAGGATAGTAGTAAGAAAAAACCTCAAAGTTGTGGATTATACAACACAGCATAAAATAAATGTTTTTGTCAGTGGTTTTGTTACAGTTCACAATTGGAAATGTAAGCAGTGTCAGGACAGTAAAAATATTTTTATTGAGTTTTACAGAACCATTCACACCGTTCTCTACTCCAGCAGAGTTAAGCAGCTTTTGCGAGTACTATCAGGGTATGGTGACTGTTTGTCAACACTCAAGCCTCGTACACACGACCGGTTTTCCTGCCAGGAAAACTGCCAAGAGAGCTTTTGGCTGGGAAAACCGGACGTGTGTATGCTTCCTAGCAGTTTTCTCGTCAGGAAAACAGCCGGGAATCCCGACGGGAAGATAGAGAACCTGCTCTCTATTTTCCTGTCGGGATTCCCGGCGGCTTTTTTGCTGCCAGATATACTAATACTCTATGGGAAACACTGCGAGGCAGTGCCCATGGAGCATACACACAGCCGGGGTATCCGGGCCAAAGCGCCATGGCAGTTTTCCTGCCGGGTTCTCTGCTTTCCCCTCTGTTTTCATGATGTACAGGGCTTCAGGCTTACATTTTTATCACTACAATTTTCTCACTAGGAGCATGCAATAGCATCACAGTGTAACACAATGTTTCAGAATTGGATTTAAGGCTCGGTTCACACTGCTCCGACATGGGATTTGACTTGTAATGTCCGATGGGGCCTACACACAGTCGGAATTTGCGACAAGAAAAGTGAGCTTGTGGTTGTAAATTCCAACCGTGTGTAGGCCCCATCAGACTTTTTCTGTCAGAATTTCTGACAGCAAAAATTGGAGAGCTGGTTCTCAAATTTTCCGGCATGAAAAGTTCTTGTCGGAAATTCTGTTTGTCTGTATGTAAAAACCACGCATTCTTGGAATCAATTTGACGCATGCTCGAAATCATTGAACTTAATTTTTCTCGGCTCGTTGTAGTGTTGTATGTCACTGCGTTCTTGGCGGTCGGAATTTTGTGTGACTGCTTGAAACACAAGTTTGAGCCTACATTCTGACGGTAAAAAATCCACGGTTTTCTTGACGGAATTTCCGATCAAGTGTACGCGGCATTAGACTCCAAGCCGTATGATATGTCAAATTCAATGTTTCCCTATGAGAGCCATCTTAACTAGTAACTTTAGAAAAGGTTCCTGCACTACTTTGGTCTGACTTGGGTACAATTTCAGCCCTCGTACAGGCTTCTAAATCACATCCAACTCAGAAGGAAGTCACAGGGAAAAGTCGCAGGCAAAGTCGTATGAGGTGCATGAGGGGAGAGAAAGGGCTGCATTATCTCTACGGGTAATCAAAATCTAAAGGTAATGGTAAAAAAAGAAAAGTAAAGCATATTGAAGAAGTACTTTAAATAA
This sequence comes from Rana temporaria, assembly GCF_905171775.1. Taxonomy (NCBI): domain Eukaryota; kingdom Metazoa; phylum Chordata; class Amphibia; order Anura; family Ranidae; genus Rana; species Rana temporaria. Next base: position 136,985,567 of record NC_053496.1, on the reverse strand, counting down.
AATATCAATGTGATAGTTACACTGTCAGCTCCCACCACAATATGAAAAGTGCACACTTCGTCTCTCCCCATGCAAAGATTTTCCTGGTGGTAGGACAGCCAGGGCCGGACTTACCATTGGGCTTGACTGGGCTCAAGCCCATGGGCCCCGCCCAATAGGGGGCCACTTATGTTTACGTTTTTTAATAATATGCCAGTCATTTAAAGTGGTTGTAATGTAAACCCTCGGACACAACATTGTCTTAAAAAATAGCCCATAACACAGGCAGCTGATCATTTGCAGGACGTCACCGTCTCAGTTCTCAGTTCATCCAGAATTGTGTAGCTCTAATACATAGCTTGTGTATGTATAATTTTGTTCTATTTAAAGTAATGTATAGAAGGTAGGGGCCGAAAGTGACTCAAGCCCTAAGTCCTGTCCTGAGGACAGCATTTTAAGAACCAGCATAAGAGTGATCATCACTGAAGCAAGCTAACTGGACAGTTACTCCTTCACACATACACACTGTGGCCACAATGTATTCAAATGGGAACAAGCACTATTGCATTAGCTGTTCCAATTCTGAAATTTAAGAAATGTCTAGAACACTCGCTGCCACTACCAGATGGGAATGCCACAGAATTTGACACTATGGTAGCTCTTCAAAGAGTTAAAGTTCTTTGATTTTTAATTTATAGCAATTTAAGGTTCAGCTTAATTATAAATTTTATTTATTTATTTATTTATTAAAATGCTTATAAAACACAGCGCAGTCTTACACACGTGCCTCGATGCGCTGGCGGGATAAAAACAGAACAGAAAAGGGGCAAAAACTACATCGACCAAACAAGTGACAATAAAACAATAACAATCAGCGAATAAAAAATATAAAACATACAAAGCTAAATATATAACATTTTTGAGCTATCAGAATACTTAAAATTTAAGTCACCCCGAAAGCCTGGATATATAGCCATGTTTTTAACAATCTCCTAAACTTTAGGAGATCATTTTCCAGTCTTATATGAAGGGGCAAGGAGTTCCAGAACTGAGCTCCTTGAACTTCCAGGGTCCTCCCACCACATTTGTTTTTAGCAAATTTGGGGATGTTCAACAAAGCCAAATTCTCAGACCGCAGTGATCTGGTAGGCACATGTCTGATGAATTTTTCTCTGAGATAGCCAGGTCCAAAACCATGGATGGCCTTATGCACAAGACACCCCGTCTTAAACTGAGCCCGTTGTGCCACGGGCAGCCAGTGTAAGGCTTGTAGGGATGGAGTGATGTGATCGTACCGGCCCACGCCCGTGAGTAACCTGGCAGCCGCATTCTGCACCAGCTGAAGCTTGTGCAAGATGTTCTTAGACACACCCATATACAGGGCATTGCAATAATCAAGTCGACTACCAACCATTGCATTGACCATAGAGATTTTGTCAGAGTCCTCGATAAAGCGAAACGTAGATCTCAGGAGTCTCAAGTGGAAGTGGCATACACTTACCACTTGATTCACCTGGCTACGCAATGCCAACTTAGAATCAAGGATAACCCCCAGTTTGCCCCCTTCAATGTCCAAAGCAAATATAGTACTGTTACTCAAGCCAGGTAAGGATCCCGTGGACCCGGGGGCTTATCGCCCCATCTCCCTATTACAGAGTGACATTAAGATATTGGCCAAGGTGCTCGCCATTCGACTGAATGGGGTGGTGACTTCCTTGGTTCATGGGGATCAGGCTGGGTTCATGCCCAATAAGTCCACGGCGGTTAATCTGAGGAGGCTGTTCCTTAACATGCAAGCACGGGCGGATAATATGGGTAGTAGGGCACTGCTGTCCCTAGATGCTACAAAGGCCTTTGATAGCATAGATTGGAACTATCTCTGGACCGTGTTGCACAAATTTGGATTTGGCCCTGTTTATATCTCCTGGGTGCGGCTGCTGTACAGTCAGCCGCAGGCGGCGATACGGACATTTGGCTCTTTGTCGGGGAGCTTTGCACTGAGGAGGGGGACGCGACAGGGATGTCCCCTGTCCCCCCTGCTCTTTGCCTTGGCTATCGAGCCGTTGGCCATTGGCATCAGAGCTAACCCCCGCATCACTGGATTCTGCTATGGTGACATGCAGGAAAAAGTGATGCTATATGCTGATGACACTCTCCTTCTGTTGGGCGACACGGATCCCTCCCTCAGGGAAGCTATGGTGGCAATTACAGAGTTTGGACAGTTCTCTGGTTTGCTTATAAACTGGGCAAAATCATCACTACTTTTACTAGATGGCGACGATACGCAGATAATCAACCCCGTATGCCCCATACCCGTTACTTCGTCCTTTAAGTACCTGGGAGTACAGATCACGGCTAAACCACGGGATTTCATACATCTAAATATCTCTCCCTTACTTCTGAAATTTAGAGACAAAGTTAAGACTTGGAAGGCCCTATTCTTGTCGGTTGCCGGCAGGGTGAATCTTATTAAGATGATACTCATGCCGCAACTGTTGTACTTTCTACACAACACCCCTATGGTTATACCCCTGAAGGTTTTTCATACCGTAAATAGTATTTTCCGAGATCTCATATGGAAAGATAGGACGCCTAGGATTAAACTGGAACACCTGCAGAGACCTAAAGATGGCGGGGGATTGGCGCTGCCAAACCCCTGGCTGTACTATTTGGCGGCTCAGATGCAGCAACTGGTTGGCATGTTTCGGCCGGCGGTGAGATCCTCGGCTCAGAAGCTTATGGAGCACACCGTGGGCGGAAGGCCGATCCCTGAGGCATTGGAGGCGCAAGCCTTTGCTAAACCGCACAAGAAGCTCCCCACTTTTAGCTTAATTCAGAAGGTATGGAATAAGGTCAAATACGTGCAAAATGCGGAGGGTTACACGAAATACAGCCCTATATGGCAGAACGACACATACACTGAATTGGCCAAGTTACAGTCCGGGGCCAGGTGGAAACAGTATGGGATCACGCACCTCACACACATATTCAGTAACGGGGTGCTCCGCTCGTTCTCTGCACTGCATGGGGCGTTTGGCTTGCCCCAGACTATGCACTTCTCCTATCTGCAGTTGAGGCACGCAGTGGCGGCACAGGGTCGCTCCTCTGAGTGGTGCCTGTCGCCGACCCCTGCTTTTGATCTTCTGGGGGATGCTGGGACGTCAAAAGGCTTTATTTCCCAGTGCTACGCCATTCTGCTACAGTACGTGATGAAGCAGCATCCCCTGAGGATACGGGAAAGGTGGGAGGCGGATGCGGGCGAACTGGATGGGGAACAATGGGAGGAAATCTTTCAGGCAGTGGGTAAATGCTCGCTGAATGTTTCACAGAGGCTCACACAACTGTATATTTTGCTGCGCACTTATTATACCCCACACAGGCTCCATAAGATGAATCCTCAGCTTGATCCAACCTGCACCAGGTGCAAAAGAGACCATGGTGATCTGATCCATATGCTGTGGAGATGCCCAAAGCTCCACACGTATTGGGCGGGAGTTGTGAGTACAGTAAATTCGACTTTTGGCGTGGCTCTTCCACAGGACCCGAGGGCTTGTCTCTTGGGGGCTCTGGAGGAGTACGAATGGGAGGAAGCGGACAGAGAGGCGATACACAGGGTTCTGTTCCAAGCAAGGAAACTCATTATGGTTCACTGGAGGGCTGAGGCCCCTCCGACTCGGGCTGAATGGATTAATAATATTGGGCTGGTGCTGAGGATGGAGAAAGTGGTGTATCAACACAGGGGTAGTACCCACAAATTTGAGAAATTGTGGGCAAAGTGGTTGGATGTACCAGGTCTAGCCCCGGTAGACCTTGTGATGGATAGACTTCTGGGCATCAATGTGGGGTGAGATGGGGACGGTGATACTTTGCGGGATGGTGTTGTTTGAAACGGTTTGGGGGGAGGGGGCTATACCTCCTACCTATAAATACTCACTGAGTACGGGATGTCCTAACCTATGTTGTTATCTTGTCCCCGCAATGTTAAGGGGACCTTGTATAATTTGTACCTCTGCAAACTAAATAAAATTTTGTTGGATCAAAAAAAAAAAAGGATAACCCCCAGGTCCCTGACTTTAGAGACTGGTACCGGACTCGGTTTAAAGGAGTCTGGCCAGTCGGGCATCTTACTAGGGCAATCATGGTTACTGAAGATCATAGTTTCAGTTTTGGAGCCATTAAGCTTGAGGTAATTGGCTCCCATCCAGGTTCTAATCTCCTCCAAACAAGAGGCAAGATCAACCTGCCTCTCGTTGGTCCTGGGGAGGCGGAAGTATATCTGGGTGTCGTCTGCGTAGAGGTGGAAGAGAAGGTTATGGCGGCGTATGATGTACAACAATGGTCTCATGTAGATATTAAACAGGATGGGCGATAATGCCGAACCCTGAGGGACCCCACAGGAGAGAGAACTATCAGCAGAGTAATACGGTCCCAATCTTACCCGCTGAACTCTCTCCTGCAGAAAAGAGGCCATCCATGCCAAAGCAGTACCATCAGTGCCAGCCACAGTCCCTAGTCTTTCCAACAGTCTGGTATGATCAATGGTGTCGAAGGCTGCAGACAGATCCAGAAGTACTAAGGCCGAGGTGTCATTCCTATCCAAAGACCAGAGGAGATCATCCTGGACTTTAACCAAGGCCGTTTCAGGGCCTCTACCAGGTCGGAATCCTGACTGGAGGTCATCAAAGATGTTGTTAGATTCCAAGTCAGGCTGATACTGCCATACCGCTGCTCTTTCCATGATCTTAGCAAGGAACGGTAAGGTGGAAATGGGTCGATTGTTACTGAGCACAGAGCGTGGCAAGTTAGAATTCTTCAGCAGTGGTATAATCACCGCCTGCTTTAGAATACTTGGCACCACTCCAGATGAAAAAGATGTGCTTACAATGTCCGCTATAAAAGGGGCCATGGTCTCACAGGCATCCTTCATCAGCTGTGCAATGCAGGGATCGAGCGCAGAGGATGATGCCCTGAGAGACTTGAGGATGATTTTTATTTCCAGGGGGGTGACAGGAGAAAAACTGTCAAAACGATTGCCCCTATACACAGGTATAGACTCAGAGTAATTAATGTTTTCAATATTATCTCTAATACTCTGAATCTTATCCATGAAATAGTCAGCAAGCACCTGACAGAAGTCTGGTGCCGAGTTATTCGCCTTTTTAATTTTTCCGGTAAAAAATACCTTTTTAGCCTCGACGATTCCTAATTTATAGATTTTTAAATTAGTGTTGTAGGCCACCTTGGACTCTGGGGTAGGGTTCTTCCTCCATTTTCTTTCGCTAGCCCTGCAAGCCCACTTCAGTTCCCTCGTTTGTTGGGTAAACCACAGTGGGTTAGCTTTCTCAGCTCTAAATATTTGAGATTTTCTTAAAGGCAACACAATATCAAGTGCATTGGTAATCGCACAATTAAAAATCTCTACTTTAATGGAAACATCATGAGTCTTATAGAAAACAGTGCTATTTATAGCAATTAAAAACTGAGTCTGAAAGTCTTTAATGGATAGTCTAGAGTAATTACGCGTAGGCTTGTTGGTATTTACTCTTGAGGGAATATGTGGCTCCTTCTTAGTAGGGAGACCTAATTGCTCAAATTCGATAAAAGCATGATAATTCCAAGGCACCATAATGGGGATAATTGGCTGGGTACACCCTGTTCATATGCATGCAGTGTGCATAGTAACCCAAACATATAGGTGTGAATGGGCCCATATGCTTTCCATTTTCCTTTCGCCCTAAACTGCAGTGCATAAATGTAAATGTTGAAAGGAACAGGATTATTACATGAAATGTTTTGTCATGCAGCAAAATGCATACATTTTTCTGCATGAAAACAGGCAAGTGAAATATTACAAAACAGACATTAGCAACTGTAGCAAGGTGTCACGGTGTCACCTTATAGACTACAGATTGTGCTTAACAGGAACTCAGCGCTCTCTGGTGTCTATTTATTATATTGCTACAGTTTGTTTGGTTCAGCTATATGGGACCAATGCATGATGGACATTGTAGTACAAAGAGACAGAGACTCTATTACTGCGGATTAGAAATAGACTACAATGCCCACAGCGCCTCTGTGCTACCAAAATGCATTGCGCCACGCACAGCTTGCTGGGAGAAATTATTTAAGGTGAGAGAAGGCTTTTTTTTCCGGCCTCTTGGGATGCCATCTCTCAACAGGCAAGAGGCCTTAATTGAGTAAGTTTAGGCTGGAGAAGCCTGGGCCTAAAGTTACAGAGACGCATCCTTACCACGGCTTTGCTGATCGGACCTGAGAGAGGAACCGACCCACGCTCCACAGCATCCGGAGTCGCCTATCCACCGGCACCTTGTGAGCGACTGCGCGGTGGACCAGGGACCAGAAGCTGAGGAGAGACTAAGAGCCAGGAGAGTCCAGACAAAGCATATCGGCAAGGCGAGGCCTCATTTGGTGAGAGGGCACCTGCCCACCAACATAAATAACTGTGTTGCAGGAAGGTTTTTCCCATAGCCTCACTTACACTTTCTGGAAGTTGCCGTGCCACAAGTAGGGACACATTGCACCCCGGAGTGACATTGCGCTATTGGGAGGATCAGTGCCTTTATTGCCCTCACACTGCATACTTTAGGTGTTTGATCTTTTCTTCATACCTCTTCTTGGATTACAAATTACTAAAGTGCACCAACTAAAGCTAGCAGAAGATTACCCTGAACTTGAGGGAACAGTCATTAATTCAGTTTGTTGTTTAAGCTGACACAGCAGGACACATGTCGGTGGAACTGTCCGTTGGAGGGAGCCAAAGATCATACAAACTCATACATGTGATATAACTGTCTGTATTCATTTATATAGTCGTTTGCTATTTCGGAGAGTTGGGTGAGACCTGGTGGAGAGGTATCCCATTGCTGGCATCATTGCATTGGGGGATTTCTCCACTGTATACTTACTCAGGTCTAGCCTCAGGTTGTGTTACTAGGACTTTTTTTATAGCCTAATTCTGAGCCTGTTATAGAACTTGATACCATTGACTCTTACAGGGCACTGTTTGAAGTCCAATGTTACCTGTAAAATCTTTGTTTATTTTCTTCACCAAGTAAACTACTCATCCTTGGTTAAGTTATCTCTTGTGTGAGACTTTGTTGCATGTGTGGAGCAGGAAACCAGCAACAAGGTAACGATTTTTCTTTACACATACAGTACAGACCAAAAGTTTGGACACACCTTCTCATTCAAAGAGTTTTCTTTATTTTCATGACTATGAAAATTGTAGATTCACACTGAAGGCATCACAACTATGAATTAACACATGTGGAATTATATATAACAAAAAAGTGTGTTATACAACTGAAAATATATTTCATATTCTAGGTTCTTCAAAGTAGCCACCTTTTGCTTTGATTACTGCTTGGCACACTCTTGGCATTCTCTTGATGAGCTTCAAGAGGTAGTCACCTGGCGCAGCACCCCATCACTCTCCTTCTTGGTCAAATAGCCCTTACACAGCCTGGAGGTGTGTTTGGGGTCATTGTCCTGTTGAAAAATAAATGATGGTCCAACTAAGCGCAAACCGGATTGAATAGCACGCCGCTGCAAGATGCTGTGGTAGCCATGCTGGTTCAGTATGCCTTCAATTTTGATTAAATCCCCAACAGTGTCACCAGCAAAGCACCCCCAGACCATCACACCTCCTCCTCCATGCTTCACGGTGGGAACCAGGCATGTAGAGTCCATCCGTTCACCTTTTCTGCGTCGCACAAAGACACGGGGGTTGGAACCAAAGATCTCAAGTTTGGACTCATCAGACCAAAGCACAGATTTCCATTGGTCTAATGTCCATTCCTTGTGTTCTTTAGCCCAAACAAGTCTCTTCTGCTTGTTGCCTTTCTTTAGCAGTGGGTTCCTAGCAGATATTCTACCATGAAGGCCTGATTCACACAATCTCCTCTTACCAGTTCTAGAGATGTGTCTGCTGCAAAAGGTGGCTACTTTGAAGAACCTAGAATATGAAATATATTTTCAGTTGTTTCACACTTTTTTGTTATGTATAATTCCACATGTGTTGATTCATAGTTTTGATGCCTTCAGTGTGAATCTACAATTTTCATAGTCATGAAAATAAAGAAAACTCTTTGAATGAGAAGGTGTGTCCAAACTTTTGGTCTGTACTGTATATTGGTATAGTACTGTATGGTATTATTGTGGTTCTCTACTGCTAGTGGGTCCCACAATCAAGTTATTATCCAGATGTGCCAGGGGAGGGTTTGAGTCAAATTTCTGGGGTTAACAGGCAGAGTGCAGACCCAAAACTAACCAGCAGCTTCAACGGGGGTAGTGCTACACAAAATAAACTAAAAGGGATTAAGAGTGAAAAACTATACGTAAATTTCACCTTGGTTCTATGCAGAGTCCAATTCGCTTGCAGAGTAAGTCCAATCTGATATTTGTAAGGATCACTGGGCCTCAGAAAAAAATAAAACTTGGTATCCAAGGTCAAAGGAGAGCTTATGACTGTAAATACAGCCATATTTACCTGTCACTCACACCCCTACTATCCTGGGATCAGCTATAGTTTCATTTGACAAGGTTTTGGTTTTACACTCTAACAACCAACATATTATTTGGCTGAATGAAATTACAAATTTCTAGATACCAAAAAGTTTGGCTTTGGAAGTTCAGTTTAGGGAAAAAACAGACTCACGGGTATGTATTGTGGTCTGCCAGACTATTTAGACCTGACCATTTATGACAGGACACAATAAGAGCCATACAAAACTCTATGGCATTTCTGCATTACTTTCTATCTGGCCTGTGTCTGTCAAATGTGCTATAAATCGGACTGTGATTAATCATATGTGTCACCTTCTCTACAACTTTAACTGATCTGGGAAATTTTGCAGTAAATGTGCTTGCCATGGTGCTCTCCCATTCTACTCACACAATTTAGGGTCAGATTTCATTATTGTCACAATCTTAGGTCCCAACAAAAACTACAACCCCCCCACAACCTAGATTGGCATGTATTGAAAAACAAATAGATGATGATAAATTACAAGTCATCAATTTATCCTCCCAAGCACTTTCTGAAACAGAAAAAAAGATATTAGGATTAGGACTCCGTTTCCGTCCAACTAATAAAACGGACAGTTTTGAGGTCGTGAAAGACCTTAATCTATTTGCCTGTAGGCTTACATACAAGTACCTTTATGATGAAGAGAGAGAAAAAAATAAAACAGGAAAAGTTAGAAAAAAGAACAGTGGAAGGGCTTTACTGTTCAAGATTTCCTTGCATTAAAGGATCTGATGGATCTGTTAAATGAAAATGAACTAGCCATGAGAGACTCTGTTGAGAGGAGATCCCAGGATGTTATACCTGGGACCTCCCCTCAAATACATCTACCAAATTTCCCCCTTTACAAACATATCTGAATATCTGGACATTGCTCTCCCAAACAACATCAGAAGTTAAAAAGCTTGACCTCATTAAAAATTCCATATAGCAATATCACCTCACAACAACAACAAGCAATAATGAGATTGCAAAACGTTGATAGTTTAACTATAAAAATGGCTGACAAAGGAGGAAACGTAGTAGTAAGGCTTGGTTCACATATGAGCCGCATCCGTCGCACAGCAGGGGTCCAGTGTGTGCTGGTTCACCGTTTCAGGTCCAAAATCAGCCCAAATTTCCAACGGTATAGCGCAAAAAATAGCGGCGCTATACCGCCACTGCACCTCCCGCCCCAGTGTTAAAGGGGCCTTATTGTTTTTTGTCATTTAGATTTACCTATGGTAGGAGGGGCTGCCTGTGTGTTTTTTTAAGTTTACCTGCAAGATTTCACATCACGTATTCACATATTCATTGGTTTACATATCTATGCACCTTTAAGTCTTCTTCATCGTTCCACATTTATTCAATATATTAGCGCAGCACGGTACACTGTTATTTTTATTTCTCCATTGCTACAGATTTCGATTACTGGTGTTTGCCGTGGTTCGTCGTGTACTTATATACAGAGTTTGCACAGGAGCACTTTTTTATATAATATTGGCAAAAATATCTTCAAGGCCCTGAAGGTTCCATACGCAAGAGTCCCGTCTTTTTTTGCATTGCCGAAAACACATAAACATCTTACTAAACCCCAAGGCCGACCAACCATCTCAGGAAAATTGAAAAAGGGAGTTGCCTGGTAGATGCATTTCTACACCCCCATGTGATAAGTCTTCCATCGTACATTCAAGATACTATGGATTTATTGAAAAAACAATATAATGTTACTGGACGACCAGAAACAGAAGGTTGCTTATGTGTGTTTTGTTTGTTTTTTCCTTTGAGTAGGCCATTTCTTTGCTATTATGATAAGGAGGTCCTAAGGAAGCAGGTTGCGAAATGCGTCAACCCCTTGGATCATACAGCAGAGATAATTGATGGCACACATTATATGGCCTATACTGTATTAGAGAAGCGTTCTCTTTTTATTTTATTTTAATACTTTTCTATTGTGATTTTGTAATAAATATACATTTTTTTTATATACTTATGACCGTCTCTCTCTGGTACCAGTAAAGTCCAAACACATGGGGGGTTATTTACTAAAGGAAAATCCACTTTGCACTACAAGTGCACTGCAAGTGCACTTGAAAGTGCAGTTGCTGTAGATCTGAGGGGGACATGCCAGGAAAATAAAAAACAGCATTTTAGCTTGCACATGATTGGATGATAAAATCAGCAGAGCTTCCCCTCATTTAAGATCTTCCTCTCGAATCTACAGCGACTGCACTTGTAGTGCAAAGTGGATTTGCCTTTAGTAAATGACCCCCATAGTTTTTTTAGTAGAAATCAATCATTCTGAGTAATATTGGTTCCCTTTTTCAAAACCCTTCACCACTATAGGACACAGTATTGACATAGGGATCAGAAGATGAATCCACTTGTTGTAGACACAACAAAAAATGAGTGGAAATTTCTTGACTGAGAGAACAAATATCAGTTTTAATAGCTGACACGGGAACAGGTGTTCCTGATTAAACAAATACTACATACTATCCTAGTAGCAGCTGTAAATTTTTGGATCGCATCCACAAAGACACAAAGCAATAAAAAATCTGAAGCTTGTTTTGTGTCCCTGTGCTCACTACACCTTGTCGCCAGTCACAGAAACACTTCAATGGTGCCAGGCCAAAGTGGCAAAACTTTGCATTAAAACCTGACCATGCTGCATTTTCAAATAAAAGACAGGTGAAAAAACTTTTCAAAATATAATCTACAGGTACATTTCGCTTTTTTTTACTGGTGTTCACTTAGTAGGGTAATACCTCGTACACACGACCGGTTTTCCTGGCAGGAAAACTGCCATGAGAGCTTTTGGCCGGGAATCCCGGCTGTGTGAATGCTCCATCACAGTTTTCCCGACAGGAAAACCGCCAGGAATCCTGGCGGGAAAAAAGAGAACATGTTCTCTTTTTTCCCCGCTGGGATTCCGATGGTTTTTAAAGCGGGGGTTCACCCAAAAAAAAAAATATTAATTTTACACACTTTAGATCAACCATAGTAACGGCATTTAAATTCGGCGTATTTTTTTTTTTTGCTCTGGGTTCCGATGACTGCAGGACTGGGTGCTCCTATCCTTTCGTTGGATGATTGACGGCTTGTGAAACAGGTGACCTGTGGCACAATGCGCGTCACCAGATGTGGGGAAATAGCCGAGCTGCAAGTCGGGACTATACGGCGCCTGCACAGTCAGCTCTACATGGTGGGCGCAGGCGCCGTGTAGTGCCGACTCTTAGCTCGGGTATTTCCGGAAATCTGGTGACGTGCGTTGTGCGACAGGTCACCTGTTTCACAAGCCGTCAATCATCCAACGAGAGGATAGGAACGCCCATTCCGGCAAGCATCGGAAGCCTGAGGCAGGGACAGGAACGCCCAGTCCCGGAGTCATCAGAACGCGGAAGCCCTGGACCAAATCAGAATATAAAGGTAAGTACGAAGAAAAAAAAAAACTTGCCAAAAGTTAATGCCCTTACTATGCTGCCTCTAGTGTTAAAAAATAGTTTTTAGGGTGAACCTCCACTTTAAGCCTGCAGTTTCCCTATGGGGAAAACCTGCGGTGGAGTATACACACGGCCGGGTTTCCTGACCAAAGCTCTCATGGCAGTTTTCCTGTCGGGAAACCGGCTGTGTGCAGGGGAAAAAGCTACCAAGCAGGTTCTCGGCTTTCCCTTTTTACCGCCGGTGTGTACAAGGCATCAGTGCTTGCCTACACTTTAAGATTTAAGATAGTTTTTTACAATACAGTTTCTGTAGATTTCCTGTGCTGGGTGGGGCATTTCTAGCACTCTACATTGTAAAATGTATTTCAGTGGAAGTAGCGTTATGAAGATGTTGGCTTGATCCAGAGAGGTGTGGTGGTATTTTTGTCACACTTATTGGACAGTCCTTCCTGACATCTCCTGACACAGCTGTTGTACTCAGTTAAAGGCATAGAAACAAGCACAGAAGTTGTGACCGTAAATTGTATTGCTTGAAATAAAAACGAACAGAGAGAGTAACTGATCCATGCATACAAATAGGATAGTTCATAGCAATTGTACCAGGCTGCACTCTGTACCAGTCAAGTTTGCTGCTCTGATGACAGGTCCTTTGCTGCTCAGAATGCCAACCATCTCTTAAAATAAAAAATGTAATATCCGCTTTGAAGTCCCCAGGGGTACAATGTCTGCACAGAACTCAATACTCTGCATGTTAAGGAATTCATGATATGTGCCAGCCTCCAGCAAGAGAAACTTGAGACACATGTGATGACAGGCACACTTGAATACTTGCTGTCCCCTGCCACATACACTGGCAGTTCGGCTTGAGTTTATCTGAACTGTCTGCTTCAGAACTCTGCTGCGCTCTATAACAGCTCACATACCTGCAACACCACTTCAGCTACTGTAGGTATGTGTTCCGACAGGCCAAGTGGTTCATCCTTGTGTAGCAAGGTCCTGGACCTCCAAAGGAGCAATGGTGACCTCCAGAGTCAGGGATAGCTTACATCCATCTTTGTAGAGTGGGTTACAAGGCATGGTGGGTGTGATGCAAGATGAAGTGATGGACGCCAGACACTTTTTGAATGCAAATGAGATTTATAGTCTGTTAACAGAAATGTGGGAGAGCGGGTTAGCGACAGGACGCCCTTAAGTGAATGCAATGATAATTGACTCTGAGACTTCTATAGGTAGACATCTATAGAGTGGAAGGCATCCAGCCGGATACCACTTCTGTATAGGTAGGACTGCTGTCTCCTATGGCAACAATCTTATAACAGTCACTAACAGTATTGTTCTGTTCTCGCTACACGTTTGCCCCTGGTGTATATGTAGCTCAACATACAGCTTAAACCTTGCATCCTAAATAACCAGACTGTCTGTAACTTTGGATCTTTATTACAATGAACAGGTGGTGGCCATATAAGATGCGTATGAATAATGGTGAAACTAGAGATAAACAAATAAATGAACATATAAGAATTATATGAACACAAACAAATGTATACTAGGCATATAGATAAACAGTCTTTATCATACCAGCGATGCTGTCCCAGGAGGATCAGGACTTAGGAAACATGTGGTGCAGGCTTAGCTGACTCCACGTGGACTGTCCAGTGGAAAAGAGATGAAAGATTTGTGATAGGAAGTGAAGACAGTTTTCAATAACACGACAGGAAATGTATATTACCATAGAACTTGCCCATCAACAGTCCTTTGTTAAGAGTAGGGTTGTCCCGATACCACTTTTTTGAGACCGAGTACAAGTACCGATACTTTTTTTCAAGTACTCGCCGATACCGATTACCGATACTTTTTTTTATGTCATGTGACAGTATTTTTTTTTTACAATTTTTTATTTTTTTGTATTTTTTAAGGGGGGGGGGGTGGATTGTCAGTGTGTTTTTATTATTATTATTATTATTATTATTATTTACATTTTATTTTTTTAAAAAATATTTATTGCAATTTTTTTTTTTTTATCAGCCCATCTTTGGTGAGATATCAGGGGTCTTAACAGACCTCTGACATCTCCCCTTTAAGACAGAGAAAGGGACTAAGGACGCAGATTCCCCAGTCCCTTTCTCAGCTGCACTGGAAATGAATGGACAGGAGACAGAGGCTCCTATCCATTCATAAACTGAAGCATTGTAAACACAGTTTACGATGCTCAGTTATATGAATGGACAGAGTCAGTGATCACTGACTCTGTTCATTCAAAAAAGGTAGGACCCGGGTTTAGCGACTCCTACCGCCGCTCTCCATCCTGACAGAGGGGGCGGAGGAGGACATGAAGGGGGACACAGAGCATGGAGGGGGAAGCAGCAGCACGGAGGAGGGACACGGAACATGAAGGGGGAGAACAGAACGGAGGACAGCTGCGGCACGGCACGGAGGGGGAGAACAGAACGGAGGACAGCTGCGGCATGGCACGGAGGGGGAGAACAGAACGAAGGACAGCTGCGGCACGGAAGGGGGTAAGCAGAATAGCAGCGGCACGGCACGGAGGGGGGGACACAGGAGCATGGAGGAAGAGAGCAGACGGGCAGCGGCATGGAGGGGGGACACGGAGCATGGAAGGAATAAGCAGAATGGCAGCGGCACGGAGGGGGGGACATAGGAGCATGGAGGAAGAGAGCAGAACGGAGGGGGGAACTGGAGATGGATACAGGGAAAGTCAGGTATCGGGTAACGTATCGGAGCATTTTCCCAGAGTACAAGTACTCGGGGAAATGCTTGGTATCGGTCTTGATACCGATACTAGTATAGGGACAACCCTACTTATATGTGTATGCATAGTGCTGCACTCACTTTGTAAATGAATCCTGTTTAAGTTTTTTGTACTGAATATAAAGGTGCTGTCTGCTTTAATTCAAATTCATATACTTTAAAGGGGAGTTCCAGCCATTTTTATGTTTATTAAAAGTCAGCAGCAACAAAAAGTGTAGCTGCTGGCTTTTAATAAACAGGCACTTGCCTGCTCCAGCGCTCCAGCGACGCGCGGGCCGGGGCTCCGCTCCTCTCCCCCCCTCCCCAGCCGGCGTCTTCATCTTCAGTGTGGGCACCCGGCCGTGACAGCTTTCGGCTTCACGGCCGGGCACCCACTGCGCATGCGCGAGCGCGAGCGGCGCGGCACTGCGCATGCGCGAGCGGCGCGGCCCGGCGCCGCGCCGTGTAATTGGCCAGGAGATCGCCTAGGACCTGTGACGTGTCCTAGGCGATCGCCTACAGCAGCCACTTCCTGAAGGCGATTAAGCTTAGTCGCCTACAGGAAGGAGGAAGTGGGACAGGAAGTCCCACTCGTGCTGAAGCCCCCACCCCCCCCCCCAAAAAAATTACATGCCAAATGTGGCATGTAAGGGGGAGAGGAGTGGGTTAAGAGGAAGTTCCAAATTTGGGTGGAACTCCTCTTTAATTAGTCATTACTCTTATTCACTCTTTAGTAGCAGCGTTAGCCCCTGGGATTCCCTTTTTTTTTTATCTTTTTTTTTTTTTTTTGCCATACATTAAATTTTATTTTGAAATAATTGTGTACTTTGTATAATTTTTATTATATACAGTATTTTAAAAACATTTTCAACTGGAATTTTGCTACAGCTAACTATTGTTCAGTTATTTGTTCGTTGATCAGTCATTGTAAGTTTCAACTTTCAGGATAAAGTATGGCTTTGTTTGCTGAGTAAGAAAGAATTAATGTGCTGGTCAGAGGAAATGCTGCTCATCCTTGCTGGACAGCATGAGCTCAGTTGTAAGTTTTGGACTAAGCCCAAAGTAGCTTTATTTTGCACTTATAATTTTTATGCTTTTTTTTCTCCAATTTTTTTTTATTGAGAATTAACATGCATTTACATATATCTTGAACAACAGTAATACAAAGTGGAAATATACAGCCACAAAATAACATTACATAAGAGGTGAAAACACTTCAACATAAAATGTATTTTACAATTTAATGTGTGAGGGTGTCGGGGCTCAATCCGTGGACCTGTGTGGAAAAAAGCGACCCTGCAAGCTATAGTGCAAAGGTGGGGACCGTTTATGATCAACGGTTGCCGATGTAGTCGGGGACTGTATTATGGGGGAGGGTAAGTAAATCAGGAGGCACTATTGTTGTGTGAGACCCTGTGGGGACAGGGAATACAGATGAGCGTATTATTGCGGGCAGGGGTGAATCCCTAGCCAAGCTTTTGATAAGAGGGATGTGTGATTATACGAACTGAAGGTTAGAACTAAGTGTGTGGACGTTTGTACTAAGTATCTTAAAGGAAATCAGGTGTTGGGGGAGAAGGAAAGAGGGGGTATGGGGGAGGAAAGTGGGTTATGGACTGTCTTTGACCTCCTCAACAAATTGCCTATGGGTAGGGGGGCATGGAGTGAGCAGTCGGGTGTGAATCTATAGGAGGGGATCCAGAGGGATGCAAAGAAACTAGTGAAAGAGTTGGAGGATAAATATAGGAAGTTACAAGTCTCAATAATCCGGAATTAACCCGAGTTGTAGGGTTCATTAAGTGTTTGTGCTTAGTATGTTAAGGAATTCGGGTGTCAGCTGGTAGTGTATACAACAGGCCACCTTTTTGCAATATTTTGTCGGAGTGTCTCTTGCAATATGTATAAGGTTTTCCATTTCCTCGACTTTGCGAATTCTGGAGAACCAATCTCTTAGCGTTGGTTGTCGTGTTGAGTTCCAATGCAAGGGGATACACTGTTTCGCAGCATTGATCATATGCATCGCTAGGGATTTGTGGTAGGATTTGTGTGACAAGTGTGGTGAAGAAGAAATTGGAATGGGGGAAAGGTCTAGTTTATATGAAGTGACTTGGGAAGTGATACGGAAAACCTCTTCCCAAAAGGTTTTTAGGGAGGGGCATGCCCACCAGATGTGGAGGAGGGTGCCCTTTTCCTGATGACATCTCCAGCAGGTTTCTGGATTATTGGGGTAGTAGTGACATTGGTCGACCCTTTATGTATGTTGAGAAAATTTGTTCCCATTGGTCTGCCGAAAGTGAAATAGAGAGATCCAACTTCCAGTTTTTACAAGCTAGGCTCTTGTTGGCTTTCATGTCAGCGAAAAGGAGCTTGTGTGTGGAGGATATCAAGTGGGTTTGGGGTGTGGTTTGAGTACATAACCTTTCAAAAGAGGTAAGCTGTCTTGAACAGTGTGGGTCCCTGTCAAGGGATTTCAGGTAGTGAGCAATCAATAGATATGTCCAAGAGGGAATAGGTGGCTTCTCTAGCCGGGGGAATAGGTGGCTTCTTTAGCCGGGAGGAGATTTGGGATGCAGTTAATAATTTACCCTGGAGAAAGAACTGGCGAGGCCTAATTTGACTGTGTGTCCAGTTGTCGGAGAGGAAATGTGCGTTCATTCCTGGTGGGAAATCTGGGTTGAGTTTTACAGGCGACAGTGGGCTAGGGATTGAAGATATGGATGTTTGTTTGCACGTCAGTCGGAAGCAGTGTAATGTGGGTCCTATTAAGGGGTGAAGATGAAGTTCCACCTTTTTTTTCATCTTTAGAAGAGGCTTCCTTCTGTGATAACAGCCATGCAGACCAATTTGATGCAGTGTCGGAGCACTGACAGGCTGACCCCCCACCCCTTCAACCTCTGCAGCAATGCTGGCAGCACTCATACGTCATGCCATGAGGTGCCATGTTGAACTTCCAGTGACCAGTATGAGAGAGTGAGAATGATAACACCAAATTAAACACACCTGCTCCTCATTCACACCCAAGACCTTGTAACACTAGTGAGTCACATGACCCCGGAAGGGAAAATGGCTCATTGGGCCCAATTTGGACATTTTCATTTAGGGGTGTACTCACTTTTTGTTGCCAGCAGTTTAGACATTATTGGCTGTGTATTGAGTTATTTTGAGGGACAGAAAATTCACACTGTTATACAAGCTCTACGCTCACTAGTTTACATTGTAGCAAAGTGTCATTTCTTCAGTGTTGTCACATGAAAAGATATAATAAAATGTTTACAAAAATGTAAGGTGTGTACTCACTTTTGTGAGATACTGTACATGCGTATGACCGCCCAAGTATATGACTTTGTTTACTTTGCTGCTATAGGCTCTACCCCTGGATCTTTTGTAGACCCTGCAACGTCCCTGCACACGAATGGGTAAATGCCAATGTAGAAGCCATCAGCACTTACAAGCAGCCAAATGTGTACAGTCATTCACTTTTATTGGCAGCTGTATACAGCACCATGGCTCACTGGCTGCAGGCTGTCTGTCCATATAGAATTGCTCCCTCTGTAGCCAGATGCAGTGAGATGTTTCTCTTTCGCTGACCTAAATGCTGTTGAATCCAGAACGCTAATGATAGGAGCAAAATCTCGCTGCCTTAAAGCGGGGTTCCACCCGCAATTTTTTTTTGTTAAGTCAGCAGTTACAAACACTGTAGCTGCTGACTTTTAATAAGGACACTTACCTGTCCTAGGCGCCCGCAATGTCGGCCCCCCGAGGCCGATCCTTCGATCTCGGAAGGTCCCGGCGCCGCCATCCTCACTAAGGGAAACAGGCAGTGGAGCCTTGCGGCTTCACTACCCTTTTTCTACTGCGCTTGCGCGAGTCTCGCGGCGCTTTGTGAATGGGCGGCTGCTCTCTGGGATACACACAGTTCCGAGAAGGCAGAGTGCCCCATTGACCAGAAGACAATGCGAGGAGGACGAGGAAGAAGACCTGCCACAGACTAGGAAGAGGCAGATTAGGAATATCCACATAGCAACCGTAATTCATGGTAAGTAAAAAAAAAATATGTTTTTTAATTTTTTTTTTTTTTTAGGTGCGACCTCCACTTTCACCACAATGGGAGTGATTCTATAGAAACAAACAGGCTACTTCTTAGGGATCCTACTGCTGCTGATTTTCTAAATTGCCAGCGGCAAGATTGCTGGCTGCAGAGTCGCCCTTTGTACAGCAGCCTAAGGCTGACCCTGGCTGTACATATTACAAAGAGCTGGGCAGATGCAATCTAACTACAGTGATTCTATCAGTGGCAGTTCGTCCATAGAGGGCGCTGGAGCGCCGCCCCCTCTGGCTCCACACCGCCACTGACTAATAACATAGATTCATTGCATTGCATGAATCAATGGTATTGTCGCCGCTGGTCTATTCAGATGGCCGGATCTAGAGCGCTGGCCACCTGAATAACAGCAGCTGGTTGGCTGTACGGAAGTGCCTATCAGAGCCGGCGGCTCTGATAGGCTTTCCGAGTACAGCCCTCAGGTTGTAGTCGGCTTCCGAATGCTTATCCTCGGGACGTACCGGCGGTGCGTTCCTTGGATAAGACTGACAGGTGTCTCAGCCAATCAGGTTCACCGGTTCTGGCTATCGGTAACCTGATTGGCGGGGGGGAAAAGGGGCATTTTACAGGGCACAGCGGCGACGAAGGGCACAGTGACATCAATGGGCACAGTGGCGACAATGGGCACAGTGGGGACAATTGGCACAGCGGCATGAATGGGCACAGTGGCGACAATTTGGCACAGTGGCGACAATTAAAGGTCACAGTGACATCAATGGGCACAGTGGCGACAATTAAAGGGCACAGTGGTGACAATTGGCACAGTGGCGACAATTGATGGCACAGTGGCTGTGTTTGATGGCATGGCACAGTGGCTGCGTTTGATTGCATGGCACAGTGGTGACAATTGATGGCACAGTGGCTGCGTTTGATGGCATGTCACAGTGGCTGCGTTTGATGGCATGGCACAGTGGCTGCATTTGGCATGGCACAGTGGCTGCGTTTGATGGCATGGCACAGTGGCTGCGTTTGATGGCATGGCACAGTGGCTGCGTTTGATGGCATGGCACAGTGGTGCGAATTGATGGCACAGTGGCTGCGTTTGATGGCATGGCACAGTGACTGCATTTGATGGCATGGCACAGTGGTGACAGCTGATGGCACAGTGGCTGCGTTTTATGGCATGACACAGTGGTGACAATTGATGGCACAGTGGCCGCATTTGATGGGCACAGTGAGGCTGCAATTTTTTTATTTTTCGTTTGCGCCCCAGCCGCCACTGGATTCTATGATATCTATAAAGTATGGGCAACCATAATTTTAAAAATACCATAACTTTAAACTGTTTTCAGGAACTCTTTGCTGCTTAAATGTACTACTAAAACAGTATTTACTGTTTGCTTTCACTGTCTTAGTTTTTTTTTTCTCAAATAGACTGCACTTTGCAAGTGCAGTTGCACTAATTTCCCCCAGAGCTTAGTAAATGTGGTAAAGCCCTGCTGATTTCCATCATCTAGGTACATTTTGTTTTTGGCTCCTTCTTTAGTCAAGGTAGCAGTTTCAGAACACAGAAGCAGAATTTGCCCATGGGACTTTTTTTAGAGTGGTGTTGAATAAAAGAGTACATCAAATATATAAAAAAATACAAAATTGTATTAGAATTTACATAAAAAACATATATACACTCCCACATTGAGTATGTCACAATACCACATAGTTTCACCAATGTACATACAACGTATCAGCGTAGTAGATAACACATTGTTCGTTAATAGGAGCTGTGATCTCTACAGAGCTGGTGCAAGGATTTTTGACGCCCTAGGCGAAATCTCATTTTGCCGCTCGCCTTGGCTCCACCCCCTTTGCCCTACCCATGTATACCGAACTTTTTAATGATGCACCTATCAAATGCAGCCTACCAGTGCCCATCAATTCAGCCTACCAATGTCCATCAATAACTGTATGCTTGCTGATGCTGAGACTTAGTTGCTTGCTGCAGAGGAAAGAGAGCAGGCACACCAGTGCCCGGGCGCCCTAAGCAGCAGCGTGTCATAGGCGGCTGCCTAGTTTGCCTAGTGGTACCCCCGGCCCTGGATCTTTATGCATTTTGCGGGACAACGCCCATTTTATCAGGAGATTTTATGTGTTCATCTGTGGAAAGACCATGCCAATATACAAACAGATTTAATGAAAGGACAATTACAACCAAATCATTTTAAAATGTGCGTTGCTTTAAGTGGCCAGAATCCACTGCCGTACACAAGGTATACTCACATGGAGGTTAGTGACGTAAAAAGCAAGACCACATGGTAGAGGTCAATCGGGATAACAATTGAATCTCAATGCTGTGAAAGAACATCACAGCAGGGGGTTCTGAAGGCGGGGCATAAAGATCCGACTCCACTGCAGAATCCCTACAGCGGTTTATTCTCTTTATTCACCTCAGGCTATTTCACCATACCCCTATAGGCTCACTATGCAAGCCGCTTAGGGCCCCACAAAGCTGCGGAGGGCCCCCCAGATTACTTTCGGCCCCTCACCCCCCTTTTCAACTCGCTGGCTGCATTGGAGAAGAGGTAAGAAGTCAGCACCCCCCCCCCCGCTTTTCTCACTTTAATGTAAGATGTCATTTTCGACAGCAAAACACCCCCTCCACCCGCTTCACAACTTTAATCTCTAATGTCACATGTCACTGTCGGCAGCCCCAAGACCCCCCCCCCCACTTCTCAACTTTAATGTCACATGTCATTTTGTTTAGGGCCCCAGGGAGGTCAGGATCGGCACTGCCATAAGCATGTACATTTGCTTTCAAGGCATACTTTCTAGCATGCAACTGTTCTACTTTTTATCTTTTTTCCTTGTTGCATTTGTCACTTATCTCTCATCACCCATCCTTTTCCCCTGTAGGGATTCTGCAGTGGGGTCCGATCTTTATGCCCCACCTCCTGGCCACCATCATCCCTCAGCTACTTGTGTCTGATGGCTGCAACCAAATAATTGTGTTCCCACAACTGCAAACTACCGTATTTATCAGGGTATTGCGTGCTCCGGCGTATAGCGCGCACCCCTAATTTTGACCCGTTTTCCCTGTAAAAAAAACATTTCATTACATTTTACTACTTACAGGTTTGGTGTCTTGCCCGGCATCCATCGCCGACCTCGTCCGGTCCGGCGTCTGTCTGCGGCCTCGGTGGTGTCCTCCCGGCTTCTCCCGCACTGTCTTCATGTTGAATCCCCGCTTCCCGCGCTCAGTTTGAAGCCTCCACCGACGTATACCGAGCGCAGTACACTCGGGTATATTCGGCCAGGCTCGGCTTCTCGCGCATAAACGTCACAGAGCGTGACTACGAGTGAAGCCGAGCCTGGCCGAATGTACCCGAGTGTACTGCACTCGGTATATCTCCGTGAAGGCATTCAAACACGGCGCGGGAAGCGGGTATCGGCGTATATCGCGCACCCACGATTTTGCCCTGATTTTCAGGGCAAAAAAGTGCGCGATATACGCCAATAAATACGGTAAATAAAATCAAAAAATGTTAGCTGCGTCTATCTGTGTGCAATCCAATTTATGTTTTTTAACCATTACTTACAAACCATAAAACTGCTTTTAATATTCAGTGACAAACTTTCTTTGTGTACAATAAAATGTAATAAAACAGTCCCAGATGACGATAGTTAATAGTAGTTAGTAGTGCTTTTCTTCTTTCAAATATTTTTTCCTTTAAATGTTCTGCTCATATCACGCAGTTTTTCCACGTTCATTCCTGAAGGTGGAAAAACAACATCTGCACTGTGCTGTTTAGCCATGCTCAGTTCAGTAATAATGCCTTGTTCAGTAATATTGAGGGTACAAGCAATATACTGTTAACAAAATTAATCAGGATACACAGAAACACTTTAAACAAACTGAGTCGAAAGTAAAATAAAGTGAGCACATTCTTAGTATGCATGTACTCACAATAGCATCTTAGTTTTATTATCAGTTTACTGCCGCTGTAGGGAAAAGTAAATTCACTTAACCCAGAAAAAAAAAACGTTAGCTGAAAGTACATTGATGTACAGTACAAAGGTTTTGATTCTAAACTTTAGAACATCAGAAGAAACTCTGAGCAGATACTGCTTTAGTCAACAGTATCAAATTAGGTGTGACTCAAAGTTTGGCATCTCCCTGATGTGCCATTATTGGGTGAATCATTTCTAAGAAAACCAGACTCTTGCCCTAGCACATGCCTGTACTTTCTAAGCAATTATATTAATTCATTTTGAAGAATGTTTTAATTGACAGGGAACGCAAAGAGCATCCAGTGACTGTGCTCAGTTAAGGTCATACGGTGCCCAGGGTAAAGATGGCAAATTGCGACCCCCCCCCCCAATCCCCCGGGGGGGGGAAAAAGAGTCATGCCGCGTACACATGACCATTTTTCAGGGGTTCTAAAAAAAATACCTTTTTAAGGGTCTAGAAAAAATGTTTTTTTCAACCCGATCATTAAAACGGCCTTGCCTACACACGATCGTCGACGTACGACGGCACTATAAAGGGGAAGTTCCATTCGGATGGCGCCACCCTTTGGGTTGCTTTAGCTAATTCCATGTTAGTAAAAGACGATTCACGCTTTTCTGCCTGTTACACCGTGATGAATGTGCTTACTCCATTACGAACTGTAGTTTTACCAGAACGAGCGATCCCGTCTCAAAACTTGCTTCTGAGCATGTGCGTTTTTTTCACGTCCTTAAAGCCCACACATAACCATTTTTTACAACCTTAAAAACGACAACATTAAAAACGATGTGAAAAAATAGAGCATGTTCGAAATTTTTAATTAGGTCGTGAAAAATGCTCTGAAGCCCACACACGATCGTTTTTAATGACATAAAAAAAACTTAATTTTTTAGAACCCGAAAAACGGTCGTGTGTACGCGGCATCAGTGTCATTTCAAAACAAGAAAATACTTAAAACAATACAAATTAAATTAGTTTTAATTTGAAAGGAACAGAATTCACTTGTATATCAAATCATTTGTTTTACAGGGTATAAAAGAGAAGGTTTGTGTGAAAGCTAAAATGCATAGGGTCCGGGATATAGTAACAATGGGATATATTCTGGATTCTGGATAGTAATGGCAGGGATTAGTAATTTATAGTGGGAATCAACTATGTTTCCTGTGTGTGCTGCTTTTTACTGAAGATTGATTTGTTCTTTTTCCTGGTTTGCAGGGAAAAGAACGAAAAGCGACCATTCCCTCTGTAAAGAGCCCTGTATCGATTATCAACACAGAGCTCTGGGCTGTGATTTGACACAGCCAATCAGCAGGTCCCAGCCATGAATCATTGGCTGGGATCTGCTGACAGTCTCCTGCGTTGTCAAATCACAGGGGATTAGGTGGGTGGGACTGTGGGAGCATGAACCCGTACTCTGATATGCTCAGCCTCATACGCCTATAGCTGCCACCCTGTAGCATTATATGTACTGTGGCGGGTTGTCTTTACAAGTGGTTAATTACTAATGGCATTTGTAATATGCAGCATGTGGGGGGGGGGGGGGTTAATGTACTCCCACTGGTCAGTCACTAATGCATCAGTGATCAGTGGCAGTACATTAACCCCCCCATCCCCCCACCCCAATGTTGCATATTACAAAAATTCTAAATAAGTAGCATTGTAATGTAGCAATGTGGACTATAATTGCAAAGTACAGCAGTCCTTTGGTGTCTTTATACATTGCATGGCCCTTAGTGCCCAGGGCTATTAAATAACATATTTGTGAGTCCGATAAAAGGAGCTATGGGATGGGTAGTCCATCAGACTGAAAACTGTTCTGTCTGTCTATGCATCTGGACCACATATGCCAGAGATCTTTGTCACCATCCAAGGGATTGCTGGGAGGAGCTATAAAAGAAGCTAGAGACCCGCCCATTCTCTTCCTCCTGGGCCTGATACTAGACGGACCCCTCTGTGCAGGGAGAGAGAGAGCGCAGCCTACCACGCGGTGTAACATCTGCCCACACGTGTCAGCAGGGCCTAGTTCCATGAGTTGCCATTGGACATCCTTACCACATCACTACAGTTCTCAGCCAATCTGTGCGTGAAGCTGCAAAAAGGAAGGTCAAAGTAGCGGATCCGCTGTAGAAGCATCGCTACACCAGAAGCTGTTCGGAAGACATCACATTTACTTGGTTGTCGGTGAGAGGGCTAATCGCCCATCTGTGATCTGCACTCCTGTCACGGTATCACTGGGACACTTTGCATCAGACACATCGACCCTATATACACTTTCCTGAATTTAGCTTAAAGGGGTTGTAAAGGATTTTTTTTTTTTCATAATAAGCATCCTTTACCTGCAGACATTCCTCTTTTCACTTCCTCATTGCTCAGAAGTTGCTCTATTTCTTCTCTGTTCACTTCCTGCTGATTTTACTGACCACCGTGAAGGGAGGCTTTACTGCGGTGGACAGAAACATGCTCACCCCCTCCTGGGAACTACATCTGTGCGGCAGGACGCTCTCTACGTGTTAGAGACTTCAAGGAGGTGTGAATTACTGGGCGTGCCTCAATTCATACTGGGAAATGTAGTTCTTACATGAACGAGCACCGCAAACCAGGAAGTGAATGAGAAAACAGAAACTAGAACGCCGGAGGTGATATAGATGAAGGAATTTAATAGGTATTTACTCATTTTTTAACAGAATCATTACACTATTCTGTCTGTCTACCTTGCAGACATTAATTTTAGGCAACTAAAGTGACCCTTTAAAGCAGTTCTTTAGCGCTTTAAGTTCACTCTCTACAAAGAACCTAATACACCCCATTACACCTAATTGTATTACAATTAACAAGCTCTGATATACCGGTGAAGAACATCAGATCTGCAATGGGGACATTAATGTTATAGTTACACAAGGGCCCTTACCATCAACTCTAAGCCTGAGCTCTCATTACTAGAGCCGATGTAGCCCAGCCAGGTTACCTCTTTTAGTGAGCCAGTTTAGTCTGTTTAGTTTCCTCTCTAGGGGGAATGTATTACCTCTTAGAGCCGGTTCATACTGGGGCGACTTGGGATCCGACTTGAAGTCGCATTAAGTCGTCCCAAGTCGCGCTGTCGAGAAAAACAATGCAAGTGAATGGGAGCGGTGTTAATACACACGACTCGAGCCGCTCCGACTTCAAAAGAAGTTCCTGTACTACTTCAATCCGACTTGTAGGCGATTTGTACCCATTGATTTCAATGGAAGTCGCCTCCAAGTCTGATCCAAGTCTGATCACTGTCTTAACTGAAACGACTTTCCAGGAAGATAACATACATTTCTCAGGCAAACCTCTCCCTCCCCCTCCCTCCCCTAGAGCTGATTGTTGTTTGATTGGCCACTGGAAAGTCTCCTATCCTGGAGACGACTTCAAGTCGTGTTGTAAATCGCCCCAGATCACCCTGTGGTTCATGCTCAAGTCGTGTCGGAGTCGCCTCTGAAAGTCGCGCTGGAAGTCGTGTCGCCCTAGTGTGAACCGACTCTTAAAGGAAGTGTTTATAACTTGCTGCATATTTGTTATTGCCTTGTTTGTTTGTTTTTTGACTTTCTGATGAAGTCTTTTGCTGAGCTGATGCTGTAAGCCCTAAAGCTCAGCAGATTTCTCAGCAGACTACTGCTGATCTGATGTAAAAATGCAACCACACTCACCAACAGAGGGGAGAGAGTCTATCCGGATACATCTCCTGAGTAGACAGGATGCTGCATCAAATCATCCTCAAGACGGGGAAATGATCTCAAGGATGTTGATCAAGCTCGTCTGTACCGCGTTTTGCAAGCTGCCCGGCCAAATCATCCCATTGTGTTGAAGCTATTGCTGAAGAGAACTCAAGTGGTACCCACCTATCCTGAGCTAATAAGGGAGGTTTGAGCAGGGGAGGCTCTTTTAGTGGAGAAAAGTCCCAGAAAATCAAATTCCATTGCCAGGAACAAAGAGAAAGTGTCTCGAACTGTTAATGCGGAAGTGGATTGTTCAGATGAGGATAGTGGAACTATGTCTGAGCCAGGGTAGGGTTGGCTTTTCCGATGTCCATAAACCTGTAGCCGAACTAGGACCAACCAAATTGATGACCCAAGTAGCTCAGGCCCAAACTCAAAATGTATCATGCTGTGATGCGGAGGATGGAGGCTCAAGCAAAGGTTCAGGAACAAGGAACCTGTCCAAGTTAACAAACACGCTACCAAGGGCGAGATGCCATGAGTGTGGAGAGGTTGGACATTTCCGAAATGAGTGCCCCAAATCTGGCATCAGCCCTCAATTACTCACCAAAGTTCTAAGAGCTTTACAGAAATTGCTTCTCCCAAAGTCGGCTGGAAACTTCAAGGGACCTCTGTGAAGGGTAGTTGGGAGTCCCAAAGGAAAACTGCGCTCCAAAGGCAAGAAAAGAGAAGAAAAAAAAAGATGCAAGTCTACAGTTTCCCCTAACCCCCCAGCATCTAAACAAGCCACAAAATTAAGACCCTTGGACAAGGGAAACCAGGGGCAGGAGTTCAATGCACACCATGCTGGACAAGAAATCAAATCAATTCCACCGCTTTCAAAGAAGATGGTTGGGGCACAAACCATAGAGTCACCAATAGGAACTCGCCAAAGAATTTAGTGGGAGCCTTCCCCTATAGTCTCAGTGCAAGTGGAGCATCTATTTTGGACACTGGAGCCCAGGTGACACTACTGTATCAAGAATTCTACCACAAGCACTTGAAACATATACCCCTGAGGCAACTTGAGGAGTTATAGATCTGGGGCATAGGAATGGAGAAGTGCCCCTATGATGTATACATACCCATCAATATAACCTGTGATACTGGTGTGGCAGGAAAGCAAGAGACATTTGATACGTTGGCTGTTGTCTGTCCCTGACCCCCTGGGGGTCTTGAAGAGACCCGGGGTCATCAAGGAGTCCAGGAGCCCTTATGCTTCACCGATTGTGGATGTAAGGAAAAAGAATGGGTCCCTTCGGATGTGCATCGACTACCTAACCTTGAATCGAAGGACTATCCCAGATCAGTACACAACCCCTCGCATAGAAGAAGCCCTGCAGTGCTTGTCCGGGGCTAAATGGTGTGCTGGATCTAAGTAGTGGATATTACCAGATACCCATGCATCCAGATGACTGAGAGAAGAAGGCTTTCATTAGCCCTTTAGTGTTTTTCAAGTTTGACCGGATGCCACTTTGAGGGGTGGAAATGATACAGACGACTACAGTACAGCTATTAGCAGCGCCGGCTAGTGTGTACCGTGAAGCACACTGCCGGCACTAAAACTGCACCCCCCTCTCTCCTGCAAACTGTACCGCCCAGATCATCCGCCTTTGCCTCGTACTAGCCCTGACTGCGCTGTTTCAGCCATACTTGATGGGGAGCTATATAGCGTGGTGCAACATGATGCTAGCAAATGCAAAATGGACTTTATGTCCAATACACCCATTCCTCCGAACACTTAAATAGGCTGCCAAGTGTCTCCTTTTAACACCTGCATAATTAAAATGGTAATAGACCCAATTCAAAAATGTAATATGCTGCAGTTTACAAGTCTTTAGATAAAGTGACTGCATTCGTTTTTTAGGCATGTTTCCCATGTTTTTGCCTGGTAATCTGGCCAGTAAGGCCAATTTCACACTGCTGTGACAATCACTCTGACTTTGAGAGCACATGTTGCATTAGTATGTAAAAATCAATGATTCCCAATGAGAGCTGTCTTAACTGGTCTGACTTTGGAAAAGGTTCCTGCACTACTTTGGTCAGACTTCTGTCCAACTTCAGCCCATAGAATTGAATGGAAGTTGCATCCTAGTCGGATCAGCATCTTAACTGATCCAACTTGTGACATGTGACTTGTGCTCAGAGGCAATGTTAGCAATGCAAAATGTATTGAAAAAGATAACATTGGGTCTGGTATGGATCTTGAGGGAAACCCCAAGCCAAAAAAAAGACGTGTGCCCCCCCCTCAATCCTTACCAGATTCTTATCCAAACAAGGGGCCCACCACCTCCTGAACCATACCAGGCCACATGCCCCAAAGAACCTTGTCCTCATGGGGACAAGGTTCTCTTCCCCACAACCCTGGGCTGTGGGCAGGGGGGGTCTGTGGGCAGGGGGCTTATCGGAATCTAGAAGGCTCTTTAAGAAAGCCCACCACCTATGTCAGCATTTAGCAGACTGTGGCAGCTAACTACAATGCTCCTCTGGTCATCATCCAGACCCTACACTTTCTGCTTCCCAGCTCCACCCCAGTTTCTTCCAGGCAGCAGCACAAGATAAGGGGATGCACTGTGATGTAAGTGAGGGTGTGGGACTCTTTATTCTTGTTAAAGGGGGGCTCTTGACATCTGATTTAGGGGGATGCTCTAAATATTGAGTCTTACAGATACAACTGACCCTTTTGAGGGCAACCATAATTCTTATGCGGCCCACAATGAAATTGAGTTTGACACCCCTGCCCCAGCTCGTCATGCCACATTCCCACAGTGATTCTGTGACACCTGTGATGTCATATTTAGTTAAATCAGACATGTCATACTACCAGAAGCTGTGTTATAGCAATATACCCTGGCCATAACCTAATGACCACTGACATGTAAAGGTGAATACCATTGATTGTCTCATTACAATAGCACCTGAAAGTCAGTGGGATATATAAGGTAGCAAGTGAACAGGTTGTTCCTGAAGTTGATGAGTTAATAGTAGAAAAATTGGGCAAGCGTAAGTGATTCTGACAAGGGCCAAATTGTAAGGTCTGGATGACTGGGTCAGAGCAACTCCAAAGCTGTAGCTCTTGTGGGATCTCCCCATTCCGCAGTGGTCAGGACCTACCAAGTATGGTCCAAGAAAGAAAAACTGGCGAACAGGCATCAGAGCCATGGACAGCCAAGCAAGGTTGTCTTAATGCATGGCCACTCCTGGGCACTGCCCAGGGGCCCCAGATGCATGGGAGCCCCATGATAATCTTGCATTGCATCATACTTGCCAGCTGTCAGGGATTTCCCGGGACAGTGGTGCTTTTTACTAAACTGTCCTGAGATTGGTTCAGTGTCCCAGAACCTGTACTGTGCCCTCCTGATCCAAGTATTGTGCTCTCCTGACCCCCCTGTACTATGCCCGTCTGCCTTCCGCCTGTAATGTGCCCTTTGTGTTGATTAGTGTTTGATTTATTGCATGTTTTCTCATTGTTTAAAATCGATTTTATTGAAAGTACTAATAAATTCCCTGTAGAACCATAGGCCCCAGCCAGCACAGCTGGGCCTACGTGATAGAAATACAGCCTGGGCGCCAGGAAGGCCACGAGACGAAGGACCCCGAAAAAATGCGTCTGCCAATTAAATATCCCTTCCCAGCATGCACAGGGGGCACCACTCCCACTGGACTGCTGCCGAGAAGGGTCACTTAACACACCATGGTTCGCCCGAGTTCCAACATCGGCCTGAGGTGGTAACGCCACCTACAGGCAACAGGGGAAAACTTCTACCGAGCACAACCACAGCCAGAACAGAGGCTAATTTACATAGAATTAGTAAAGTCTGAGCCCAACTATGGCTTAGACGCCCCCTAAATTTATAGTAGTGCCCTTGTCATTGGGTACAACGTGCCTTAACTTGACCAGGGGCCCATGATGCTATTAAGACGGTGCTGCAGCCAAGGCTCGCTGATGCATGTGGGAAGTGAAGGCTGGCCCCTGTAGTCTGATTCACTAGAAGGGCTATTGTAGCTCAGATTGCTGAAAAAGTTAATTCTGGTTCAGATAGAAAGATATCAGAACATACAGTGCAATGAGTATGCTTATGGGGCTATGTAGCTGCAGACGGGTCAGGGTGCCTATGCTGACCCATGTCTACAGCCAAAAGTGATGGCCTAATCGGATGAATCACAGTTTCTTTGAAATCATGTGGATGGTCAAGTGCATGTGCGTTGCTAACCTGGAGACAAGATGGCATCAGGATGCATTATGGGAAGTCCAATCCATGGAGGCCCCACATCACAACATACAGGGCTTAAAAGATCTACTGCTGGTGGCTTGCTGCTTCCAGTATACATCCAGAGGTTTAGTGGAGTCCATGCCTTTATGGGTTGGGGCTGTTTTTGCGGTAAAAGGGGGACATACTCCAAATTATGTGGGTGGTCATAATATTATGGCTGACTGGTGTAGCTATCACCATAGGAATGCAATGGTCCATAATTCTATGACTGATGGGAATGTGCCCTTCAATTACATTACTGCTTGGATGCATTTTGTTCACACCAGATGTGTCATACTGTGTATCCATGATTCCAGCTGCTGGGGGTCATTGGAAAATCTTGCTACCCTAATGCCGCGTACACACGATCGGACATTCCGACAACAAAACCGTGGATTTTTTTCCGACGGATGTTGGCTCAAACTGGTCTTGCATACACACAGTCACACAAATGTTGTCGGAAATTGCGAACGTCAAGAACGCGTGACGTACAACACGTACGACGAGCCGAGAAAAATTAAGTTCAATAGCCAGTGCGGCTCTTCTGCTTGATTCCTAGCATGCGTAGAATTTTGTGCATCGGAATTGTGTACACACGCTCAGAATTTCCGACAACAAGTTTTGTTGTCGGAAAATTTGAGAACAAGCTCTCAAATTTTTTTTGTTGGAATTTCCGACAGCAAATGTCCGACGGAGCCTACACACGGTTGGAATTTCCGAAAACAAGCTCCCATCGAACATTTGTTGTCGGAAATTCCGACCGTGTGTACGCGGCATAACAGTGGAACCCTATTAAAATTATAACATTACTAGTCTGAAAATCTTATGGAACAAAAAAAAAAAACACTACAAGTTTGAACCATTCTATGCAATATTCAATGAAACGAACTTTCATAATAATTGATCGTTTTTGATCATTGTAAAGCTTGTGATGGAAAATAAGTTCTATGACCTGATATCTGGGAACTTCAATTTATTGTTTTTTTTTACCTTTTTAACACTATGTTCTTTATTTTGGAAGTCCCCTGTGTGACAAGATCCTATAGACAGTCTTTTGCAGTTTTGCAGAGGGAATTTGTGGGGTGTTTTAGAAGAGCTACAGCTGTTTGGAGCTTAGACACAAGCTGTTATTTGTGCAGAAACATAGATGTCTGGCTGTCTGTTCCCCTGGCATGTACCTGAAAATCAGCCCCCTGAATAATTTACTGCCAGCACTCTCTGCCCACCTTCCAAATGTTTCTCACAATCTGATCTGCTGACATTCAGCGAACACTGCAGCTAGTACAAAGCTATAAAAAGGAGCAATATGGGAGTAGATTCAGGGCAGCAATCTAACTTGTAATCACAGCTCACGTTAGAATTACAGTATTTACACCAATGTAAATATGACAAGTGCTCTATTGATTTTTAGCTAAAAACTGTATTAAATGTATATTAGCTCCAGAGCATTGGAGCAAAAATTGTTGTCACATAAAGAATCGTACATATACATTTCTGGGGGTACATGTATGCTATATTGCAGTAATCATAGCAAGCAGGGGTCAAGTCCTGGGGAAAAAAGTGTGGGAACTCCCACCCAAGATCCACTCCCCCCACCAAAAAAAATAAAATTATATGCTCATATGCATAATTACTAAACCGCATGATTTTTTTTTTCTGAACAGTTCTTTCTAAATCCCGTGATAACTCGTGGCAGACCTCTGCAATGTCTCCTGGGAACAATGACAAAAGCTCCCAGGAGACATTGCAGCATCGAGGAAGTGACGGAATACCCGCACACTACCCGATGAATCCATATACAGGAAGCGGCCAGTAACAAAGGATTACTAAGGTTCGCCTGCCCCTGACAGTGACTCAAGCTGAGCATCACCGCTTAGTGAAGGATTTGCTCGGGCGGCTTGGCTGCTCTCGGCTGCTCTAGTCCTGCAAAGGGAACTGCGTTCCTGCTGTGAAAAAAGTGCAGGAACTCCGTTCCCACACGTTCCCGCAGGACTTGAGCCCTGATAGCAAGAAACTAAAAACTACAACTATTTGACTCTCCAGAACTTATAACCTAATGTAGCGCTACCCCCGGAGGAGCCGCTAAATGATTTGGGACCGGCCTACCTGGCAGTGTCTAAGGGTGTAACTGTGAGAAATAGCAACAGTGAGTGGAGGTCCAGACATCCAATAAAGAGTTTTCAATGCTTTATTGTCCAGGCCAAACACGGCCAACATCAACATACATTAGGAAGGTCAAGGTTGATGAAGGAAGAAATAGAACCATGCGGTATCAGGCCTGGATATAGAACTGAGCAATACACTGCTCTGTATTAAACCGAATGTATACACGCCACTCTGCTCGGAGTGGGTAAAGTGCCCCCGGACAGACCCCTATAATAGGCCTGGCAGCCGGAGCGTCACTCTGAATAATACTGGGAGGAACAGTCCTGTTGCACAGACCTGTCTCTAGGGCTCCTGCCACAGGTCAATTTCAATAGAGGACTTAAAGCGGTGGTTCACCCTTAGAGGGCACTTTTTCCCCTTAGATTCCTGCTTGTTTTTACTAGGGGAATCGGCTATTTGTTTTAAAATATGAGCATTACTTACCCGTTTACGAGATGCATCCTCTCCGTCGCTTCCGGGTATGGGCTGCGGGAATGGGCGTTCCTTCTTGATTGACAGTCTTCCGAGAGGCTTCCGACGGTCGCATCCATCGCGTCACGATTTTCCGAAAGAAGCCGAACGTCGGTGCGCAGGCGCAGTATAGAGCCGCACCGACGTTCGGCTTCTTTCGGCTACGAGTGATGCGATGGATGCGACCGTCGGAAGCCTCTCGGAAGACTGTCAATCAAGAAGGAACGCCCACTCCCGAAGACCCATACCCGGAAGCGACGGAAGAAGATGCATCTCGAAAACGGGTAAGTACTGCTCATATTTTAATACAAATAGCCGATTCCCCTAGACCGAACGAGCAGGAATCTAAGGGGAAAAGGGGAAAATTTTAATAAATGGGTGAACTCCCGCTTTAAGTAAATAAGGACAGAGAATCCTCCCAGTAGACTTCTTTTGCAAATGGTCCCCGGATGACAGCAAGCATACCTGTCAGTGGTCCGGACACCCGATCCCAAACTAGGATCCTTTCAATAGGCCTCGGAACCCAGTGGAGCACTGGGGTCCCTTCTCTCATCAGGAAGAGGTTCGCTGCAAAGTTCAGCTCTGGCCAGGCGGAAAGTTTTGGAGACATGACCTCTCTTACAAATATACCCTCCCCCAGCATGCCCCGCGAGGGAAAACATCCTCTAATTGGCTGCTGGGAGAAGATCTGTTCTACCAGAACCCCTCTAGCGCCAGCTGCCGGCCAGGGGTGGCACTGCACTCCCTGATCACAGTCTGACCCAGTGGAACTTCCAGAATGACAGAGATCATCAAATTTAGACAACATTGAATAGGAGCAAGGTAACTCTCCCGTTCCCCACTAAATTAAAGTGTAGTGCCCATGCTGAAAGCAAGGGGGCGCTACATTAAAGTTGTTTCCTAAGCATAATCTTGCATCCAATGCATAAAACCCAAAATGTAATCATAAAGTTAAAGGGGTTGTAGAGGTAAAAAATGTTTTCCCTAAATAGCTTCCTTTACCTTAGTGCAGTCCTCCTTCACTTGCCTCATCCTTCCATTTTGCTTTTAAATGTCCTTATTTCTTCTGAGAAATCCACTTCCTGTTCTTTTGTCTGTAACTCCACACAGTAATGCAAGGCTTTCTCCCCGGTGTGGAGAAAGCCTCTTGAGGGGGCGAGCAGGAGTGTCAGGACGCCCACTAACACACAGCTCCTTTCTCTATCTGCAAAGTAGGGAGTGTCCTGACTTGCCTGCTCACCCCCTCCCCCCTCAAGAGGCTTTCTCCACACCAGGGAGAAAGCCTTGCATTACTGTGGGTAGTTACAGACAGAAGAACAGGAAGTGAGGATTTCTCAGAAGGTCTGTAGCATAGGTCACCAGATGACAGCAAACGTACCTGTCACCATTCCGGTCACCAGATCCCTGATTGGTTCGTTCAAGCCCTGTTGTTCTGCTTTGTTCTCCAACTGCCCCCATACGTCACATTAAGGTAACTCAATATGCCGATCCCAAAAACAAATCAGCGGCTCCTTCGGGGGTAGCGCTACACAAGTTTTTGGGAAAAATACACTTTTTTTAATTTGAATGCAAAACAGCACATTACATAACCCATTTTTTTTAATAAAAGATGATGTTACACCGAGTAAATAGATACCAAATATGTCATACTTTAAAATTGCTCACGGCCGTGCAATGGTAACAAACTACGTAAATGTTACTATCCATAGGTGACGCTTTAAAAACCTTTACAGATTACCGCTTTAGATTTACATATGTAGCGCCCTGCCCCCAATGACTGGGGTTCTATTCTAAATTTAGAGGGTGTCTGAGCCAATAGTGGGCTCAGACTTTGTTTAATTTCATTAAATTAGCCTCTGTTCTGGCTATGGTTGTGTTTGATAGGATTTTCCACTGTTGCCTGTAGGTGGTGTTAACACTTCAGGCCAATGTTGGAACACGAGCAAACCATAGTGTATTTGGTGACCATTCTCGGCAGCAGCCCAGTGGGAGTGCTGCCCCGCTGTGCATGCCGGGAAGGGGTACTTAAGGGGCAGACACCATTTTTCTGGGTCCTTTGCCTCGTGGCCCTCCTGGCGCGAGATATGTGTGTGTGATTCCAGCCCCGGTCCGAGGCTGCATCTCTATTGAGTAGGCTATTCTGGCTGGGGCCTATGATTCTAAAGGGGATCCCAAGCTGTCCATCCAAGTGAGGGAAGCGCTTAACGAAGGAAACCGGGGGAGGACCTGCCCTGGAGGAGACCAAGCAAAGCACGCTAATGTCTTGGGATAGGCCTGGTGACTTTGTTATACAGGGATCCACAGCTCTACTTGTCTTAACGTTCGCCGGATCGTCTTAAAGGCTCTTTACTGTAAGACTGGAAGTTTGGGACTTACAGTAAATCATGTGGCAGAGGATTTCTGGCTATCCATGATCATTCCCGGATGGTCTGTGGCAGAGACTGTTCTCATACTGGTTCGTGCATCATCCCAGCTGCTAGGCCATGTGAGAGGGGTCTATCCGGGTCAGCAATACCCACTCAAGAGGGAGTGGTGACTGACTGGAACTGTAGATATTTTTGTGCGTTCTGTACCGTGTACCTGAACCTTCCCCTTCTCTCTATACTCTCCACTTTCTTCACAAGTTTTATGCAGCAAAAATAAAACCTAAAAGTTGAACATTACTTTATTGTGTGGACATTGCAATTTCTATAGACTTTCTTCCCATGACAACGAACTTAGAGGTAACGTGCAAAACCCAAATCTAAACCAGAAGCTCCTCCA
This sequence comes from Rana temporaria, assembly GCF_905171775.1. NCBI lineage: Eukaryota > Metazoa > Chordata > Amphibia > Anura > Ranidae > Rana > Rana temporaria. The sequence continues at coordinate 136,949,480 of NC_053496.1, read as the reverse complement.
GGGGTAGTGCTATACATAGGTCTAATGCTGCCCATGATCTGATGTTCACAGCGATACCTCATGTGTGTGGGCCGATCACTGTTTGTGTGTAAGTGGGACCGACGCACGCTATCACCATTGTGTGCTAGCACTTTTTCTTTCACTATTCATGTATTTTATTTTATTATTTTTAAACTATTGTTTTTAATATTTTTGATTTTCAGTAAATGGCGCTGTTGCCCGGATAAACCGGAAGTTCATGTCATCGCTTTCAGGTTACCATAGCGGAGACCCAATCAAAGCTGATCCTGGCTTTCTTTCCCTGGGACGGGAGAGGCTCAAAGAGCAGCTGTAGGCGGCAGGAGGGGAGACGTCCCCTCCCATTGCTTGTAATAGCAATCGAGCGGCTAGTTATCACCCCGGTACAACCACTTGAAGTCAAATGATGTACTAGGTACGTGATTTGGTGTCAAAAGAATATTATACATTCTCATCAGTACCTTCCCTCAAGCAGCTTACAATCTAAGGTCCCAAACTTAAATACATACTGTACATACACATACTAGGGCGAATTTAAATAGGGTCCAGTAAACCTACTAATATATTTTTGGCATGTGGGAGATAAGCTAGCAGCGGTGGCTATACAGGTACACAGAGGAGGAGAATCGCTAGCGCAGCTGCTCATCTCCTCCCCATTGATGACATAGCAGTGCATAGGGATCTGGGATATGTAGTCCTCAAGGAGTGCAGTATATTGAATGGGGGCTGTAGACTTCATTACCCAGCAGAGTTTTCCCTGCTAAATGAGCAGAGGTTTGGGCAGAGTAGTGAGGACTGAGTTACTGGGGCTGGGTTCTTAAGGACAGCAGACCACCAAACATTTAGGACAAGGATCTCAGTGTGCCAGGACTAATGAGTGAATTCAGCTGTGCTTGTGTCCCTAAGGTTAGTGATCCAATACAACAAAAGACAGCCCTTTTTGCCTAACAGCCTGAAAGTAGTTTACTGGATGCAGTCTTAAAGAGACAGTAATAAGTGCACCACCATACAGATTGGGCCTCACTGTTATCTGGCTGAAGAAGAAAGTCAGGTGCCATATATTGAACAGTTACTTTATATAGGCAACCAGGCCTCAGGAAGATATATATATCACTGCCTATAGGGGGCTATAGATACAGGGTACACTCTAATACAGCTGTTAGGGGTTTATTGCAGAGGAGGTACTGTGAGACTTTTCTCCTTACTGTATATGTTGTTCCTGATTCAAAGGGTTCAAAATGTATGCTGCTCCTGCCACATACCTGGTTGGAGGCCAGAGTGCTGAGAGGGCTCCCCTTGTGGCTGAGTGTAAAGCACCCCTGAAAGTGGTGACAGGAGATGCTACGCCCAAAGAAGCAGGGGTTGCCAGCTGCGTTATCCTGAATTGCTGAGGAGATTTTCCCCTGGAGGAGCAGGAAGCTCTAGCAGGGCAGGAGTCCCTTGTAAGTACAAGGCAATACTTGGCAGTAGGGGGAGCCAGGAGCAAAGTCAGGAGCCAGACCAGTAGTCATACATGGGAGTTCAGCCAGGAGCAGAAGCAAGTAGCAGAATAAGGAGCAAGTCGGGGTCATACACAAGAGATCAGGCAGCGGCGAAGTCAGGTGAGCCGGCCGAAATCATACACAGGCAATCAGGCAAGCAGAGTTAGTAGAACAAGCCAAGGATCAAAGCCAGGGATTGAGATAAGACAGGTCAAAGGTAAGCCGGGTCTGTAACAGGAAGACCAATAAAAGCATAAGCAGGAACACACGGGGGGGGGGGCTGACGATCATCCAGAATCAGACTGCTGACTTTAACCAGATCTGTCATGCATTGAGTGCGCCATGACGCACATGCTATTGTGCACGAATATTCATAGCCATTCATGGCCGTGTGGGCATGCACATTCGCACTGGTGAATAGTCTGTGGCCCTGTTGAGTATTGGCAGATGTGCCAGTTCTTCTGTGAACCATTCTCTGACTGCTCCTTTACCAGTGCTGCTGGTACCATTTAGATTTAGCTTAGTGCCACAGTGATCTAAAATAACTGCCGTATCATAGCCTGATATGCACGTCAGTTAGTATATTGAAGTAAAATAAAAAAACAAATTAAACATTAAAGGAGTGTCCCCACATAACAGAATAGGATAATGAAATAAATGTGTCGCTAACTCAAATAAAGTGCTATAGTAAACAAAAACAATAATCACATAAACAATGAAGTCCATACTTATATTTCAATCAGTGAAATAGCAATCAAAGATTCATATATGTGCAAAAACAGTGCATGTGCAAAAAACAAGTACATTCCTTGGTTCTAATATTCAAAAAAATTGCATGTACAATCAGAAAATGTTGATAGTAAATGTGTAACAATCAAGTGCAGGAAAAACATAAATTCTTATAACGTGTATTCAAACTTGCTTCCACCATCCGCAATGCACCAATAGTGTGCCCCCAGCCTCTCACCTCAAATAAAGACCTCAGTGGGTCTAGTAGCGCACACCTGGTTTGAAGAATGATCATCAGTGGCGGGCTGTGGCTTGCACCCAGTGCATTTGGAATGTAGTGACTGCCCGCCTGGAGGGGTGTCTTCTTTGTTTGAATCTTCTGGTTGTACAGTATTTTCCTCATACCAGCTTGTGTGCACAGCGATCCTGGGAACAGAGCAATTAGTACACTGCAGTACACCAGTACATTAGTACACTGCATTCAAAAAAAAAAATTTGCCTAGTTACTGCTCATTTGCATTGCCTTATTATTTTGTCTTGCCATAATATACTTACTATATTTACAGTAAAGTAGTCTGGTGTCTAATTCCATATGCTAATGTAGCACCGCAGTAAGCTAGAATGACGTATCGCCTAAGTGGTCCCTGGGCGGAAGGAGGAAGTGGGACAGGAAGTCTCACTCCTACTGAAGCCCCCACTCCCCCCCCAAAAAAATGACATGCCAAATGTGGCATGTAGGGCCGCGTACACACGGTCGATCCATCCGATGATTTGCCTAGTTACTGCTCATTTGCATTGCCTTATTATTTTGTCTTGCCATAATATACTTACTATATTTACAGTAAAGTAGTCTGGTGTCTAATTCCATATGCTAATGTAGCACCGCAGTAAGCTAGAATGATGTATCGCCTAAGTGGTCCCTGGGCGGAAGGAGGAAGTGGGACAGGAAGTCTCACTCCTACTGAAGCCCCCACTCCCCCCCCAAAAAAATGACATGCCAAATGTGGCATGTAGGGCCGCGTACACACGGTCGATCCATCCGATGAGAATGGTCCAAAGGACTGTTTTCATCGGTTCACCGCTGAAGCGGCCTGATGGTCTGATGTGCGTACACACCATCAGTTCAAAATCCGATCGGGTCAGAACGCGGTGACGTAAAACACACGACGTGCTGAAAAAAAACGAAGTTCAATGCTTCCAAGCATGCGTCGACTTGATTCTGAGCATGCGCGGGTTTTGAACCGATGCTTTTGTGTACTAACCATCGGTTTGGACCTATCGGTCAGCGGTCCATCGGTTCAGTTTTAAAGCAAGTTCTCTAATTTTTGTCCGAAGGACAAAAGACCGATGGGGCGTACACACGGACGGTTTGGACCGATGGTCCGTTTTCATCGGTTTGGACCGATGGTGTGTACGCGGCCTAAGGGGGCGAGGAGTGGTTTAAGCAGAAGTTCCACTTTTTGGTGGAACTCCGCTTTAATTATTTTTTCCCCTAAGATAGATGCTGCAATTCTAACATTTACATTGCTTTCTCACCAAAAATGCCACACAAAATATGTAGCCAGCTCTGTCCTAGGATTTCAGTTTACAGAAAAATACCTCCCACACCTTTGCGAATGTTAGTTACATGGTTGAACTTCTGATTCCACTGAAAATCTTGGGATGCAGAACAGTCCCATCCATGGTTTTAGTGGTAGGCGGTAAGGACACAGCACGGACATTGCTGACATTGTTGCCGCTAAGTATTTTTCAGTTTAAAGGGTTCTGTTCCCTTATTTCTTCCAGGATGCTGGGATGTCTCAGAGAGATTCTGATTGGTAAACACATACCCTCTTACCTTTGCATGCCCTATGGTGCTATACAACCTCTGGGCTGTAAACTGCATTTTCCAAAAACCCAGATCGCATGCACCAGCTGGCATGGGCAGCAGAAGATACCCAATGAGGCGACAAGTGTAGCAGGGACCAGGGGAGTGGGGAAAGTGCATTTTTTATTTTGTGAAAAGGTATTTATTGTGAACAGATTCTATCAATAAACCTTCATGACCATTTTGTGAAAAAAGATAAGAAGTCATTAAACATTTAGTGGGAATACAATTATTGGTGTGGCACTTTAACAGGCAACATATTATGTACCTGGTGGAGATGAAGCTGGAGAGGGGGCTTCTCTTGCATCTTTTGTCTTATACCCCTGGTAGTGGTGACAGGAGATGTGAGGAGACAAAGTGACATAAGGAATATGTAGCAGGCCGGGCCAACTGTTGAATGAGGGACACAGATGACTGTGGACCACCAGATAAGGACCAGAGGCCGTAACACAGTGACACTTGAATAAAAGACAGGAGTGAAGCCAGAACACAAGCCAAAGTTTCTCAAGAGCCAGACAGCGAAATACAGGAACATAGGCAGTGGCATCTCCAGCTTTCATATTTTAGGGGGGCACAGGGACAAAAGTAGGGGGCCTCAGAGCTGGTACAGGGGGTGTCAGGAAGCCCTGGGTGGTACAATTTATTGGGGATGGGGGGCGCTGTGAAGTGTCCTTCCCGGTCAGTGGCCCACTACCGGGTCGTAGCGTCTCTGCAGCTGGGCCGCCTAGCATCACTGCCCTTCTGCCCTCACAGCGTGCGGAATGTCGGAGTTGCAGTGGGGAGCAAAGAGATGGCATCCTCTCTCTCTGCCCGCCTAGCATCACGGCTCTTCCGCCCTCACAGCATGCGTAATGTTGGAGGTGCGGAGGGGAGCAGAGAGATGACATCATCTCTTACCGCCCGCCCCACATCTCCGCTTTCCTTCCGTTACTCAATAACGACCACTAAACCAGTGCCACCAATGCAGTGACAATCCACATCTGGTGGCACTGGCAGATGACGTGGCATTCCTCATCTGGTGGCAGGCAGCGTGGCAAGTGGCATTTCTCATCTGGTGGCACTGACAGATGATGTGGCAAGTGGCATTCCTCATCTGGTGACAGGCAGCGTGGCATTACTCATCTGGTGGGAGGTAGCGTGGCAAGTGGCATTCCACATCTGGTGGCACTGGCAGGTGACATGGCAAGTGGCATTCCTCATCTTATGGCAGGCAGCGTGGCATTCCTCATCTGGTGGCAGGCAGCGTGGCAAGTGGCATTCCACATCTGGTGGCGGGCAGCGTGGCAAGTGGCATTCCTCATCTGGTGGCAGGCAGCATAGCATTCCTCATCTGATGGCAGGCAGCGTGGCAAGTGGCATTCCTCATCTTGTGGCAGGCAGCGTGGCATTCCTCATCTGGTGGCAGGCAGCGTGGCAAGTGACATTCCACATCTGGTGGCAGGCGACGTGGAAAGTGACAAGCTGCATCTGGTGGCAGGCGACATTGCAGGCAACTATTTAATTTCACATTAAAATGTAATATTAGAAATAATGCGCGTGAATCTGTATTGTTTTAAGTATATTCTTGTTTTTAAACAACATTGATTCTTTTTTTTAAACGGGGGGGGCGCAGTTTGCCATCTTCGCCCCATGGCACCAAATGGCCTTGTCCCAGCACTGAGGGGGGGCGAACTATATTATCCATAAAGAATTTATTGAGAAAATTAAATGAATATTTTCACAGATAACACAGAAATATCGACAAATACAATAGGAAAACAAAAGAGAGACCATGGCGCTCCGGCTTCACTCGAGATACAGTTACATATGATGTATTCATGGTAAGGTTCAAACAATAATCTCAATATACCTTATAAACAGCATCACTTTTTATAGTCTCCATAAGAAAAATGTATCCCGAACTATCAGTGAAGGATCGTGCCATTGTGGGAGTACTCGGAAGCTTCTGGATCCTTCAATAGTAAATGGCTAATCAGGGCCTCTGTCAAATTAAGTCAGCTCCTATAGTTCAATTCCTATATCTATTTCTAGGATCTGCATATTGTGGAGAGGATGGGTGAAGGGGACAACTAAAGGAAAACCTGTCCCCCCATGATCTCTTATCATCAGAATCACATGCGAAAGAGAGGGAAAAGGGGGAGCGAGGAAGGACCAGAGGGGGAGAGAGAGGGAAAAAAATGTAGACATCAGAAGAGGGGGTGAGGAAACAGCTACCCTCTCCGTCTATTTCGTTTTGGAGGAAGAACAAACTAGCGATATCACATACCAGTCACCATTCGGGCAGACCTTCTTCGCAAGTTCTCAATCAACCTGCATTTTGTATTAGAGTTTGGTACTCTGCCGTGTTCCAGAATTTAAACCAGTCTTCCCAGATACAAGTGAAGTTGAAAATTCTATCTCGCGCAGTGTATATTAGCTCCTCTATCGCTGCAATATGGTTGATGCGTGTAACCCATTTTTTCATAGATAGTGGCACCGTGGCCCTCCAGTAAACGGGTACACATAGTCTGGCTGCATTGATCATATGGATCGCCACAGAGTTGTGATACCTTTTCCTGGATATTTTGGAGAGATGAAGAAGGTACTGTGCTGGTGAAAACTCCAGGGGAAGCGAAGAGACTGCCGTCGTCATATCATGCACCCTATGCCAGTATGGTTGAATTAGCGGGCATTGCCACCAAACATGGAAGAAAGTATCCAAGGCCTGTCCACATCTCCAGCACCGATCCTATACAGTCGGAAAAAACTTGTGGACAATATCCGGTGTCATATACCACCGTGTTCTAATCTTGTACCCATTTTCCTGAGTGTTCACACTTAGCGATCCCTTAAAGATATGCCAGTTGACCCGTTCCCAGCTCTTCATCTCAATTGATCTGTCTAGCCGGACCTCCCAGAAGGCCTGTCCCGCCTGCATAGATGTAAAGGGTTCTTGATGCATACAGCATCGAAATCACATGCCTCTGAGGCGATGGACCAGGGCATAACGACTCAAATACTGTAGGCGATTTCGTAAAGCACCCTATGACCCTCGGGTTATCAAGAAAGTGTTTTATCTGGAGATAAGCAAATACGGGAAAGGTATTGGTTAGGGACATCGCCGCAAGCTCTCTTATAGTCAGGAACCTATCCCTGGAGAAAAAATGTTTGGCCAACATATCTGTATATCTGCATATGGCCACTCGTTTGTCAGGGATGAAATCTGGGTTACCTCTAACGGGAGTTATCCTACATTCTGTCGTTGAAACTCCACTCCAGTGTGTGGCACCTGGGCCGGACCGCCCCCCACTTAGTAAGCCAACAGGTAGACACGGATCGAAAGACAGGTCAAAGGCAAGTCAGGTCATACACGGGAAGGCAAACATAGCAGGTCCGGTCACTGGTAAATCAATGACTAGCTGAAGACCACTCAGCAGTCTGTCCATGTCACAATCCAGCTTCAATAGACTGTGTGCATGTGCACATGTCCTGTATTGAGCTTATGCTCAGAAACATGCACATGCAATGGTCTTCTTGTTTTAGCACATACTGGACTTTTCTTAACCAGTATTTATTTAAAACAGGGATAAGCAATTAGCAGACCTCCAGATGTTGCAAAACTACAAGTCCCATCATGCCTCTGCCTCTGGGTGTCATGCTTGTGGCTGTCAGAGTCTTGCTATGCCTCATGGTACTTGTAGTTCTGCAACAGCTGGAGGTCCGCTATTTGAATATGTCTGATTTAAAACATAGGAACCTTGGAAGGAACCCAGTTGGTTAATGTGTAGGTTATACTGCTAGCATTTTTTAGATCTGGTTTTCTATAGGACAAGAATAGACAAACACTAGCTACTTGTTTGATTGTTCTTCATTGTTGGAGTGTCTGTTTTACAAAATGTGGTCATTTTGTGGATGTTTTCATTGTCCTGATGCTCCAGGGCCTCCACAAATGTGATAGGTATTCAGGAAATTTAAAGCGGAGTTCCGGCCACAATTTCACTTTTTAAATATAAATACCCCTGTAATACACAAGCTTAATGTATTCTAGTAAAGTTATCTGTAAACTAAGGTCCGTTTTGTTAGGTTGTTACAGCATTTAGACACGTTATAAAATAGAAATTGACTGGGGCCATCTTAAGTGTGGGCATCATGAAGCCAGACTGTATGACTTCCTGGATTTCAGCCTTGCAGATCTTGCACATGCTCAGTGCTGCACAAGCAGTATCAGATCAGGTTTCAGCACCTGTGCTGTCCAAGTCACATGATTCTTTGAGACTGGGGAGTGCACAGACTCCTGGAAAGTTACACCCACTACATTCCCAGGAGTCTGTGCGGTGTAGGTTAGGAAGCATTAAGCACCTAGGTGCAGGAAGTGGGAAGATTAACTATTCTGCCTAGCAACAACACTTTGAAGGCATCTAAAAAAAAAAAAAATTCGTAAAGGACTAATGAATTTTTTTTAAAACTACTGATGTAATGTTATATTTATGGGTGGAACTCCACTTTAAATGTGTATTTATGCTTTTTGGGTCCCTCTATACATCTATGCTGCAAAAAGTCTCATGCATGCAGCATCCCCATACTCAGGAGGATTAGAAGAATGTGTTTTGGGGTGTAACTGTAAGTATGCCCATGTCATGTGTGAGAAATAACTTAATAAAAATTACAACTTTGTTAAAAAAAAATCACATTTTATTTACTTTCTTCATCATCCAAAAATTTGTAGCAAAAAAATACAACCTCAAAAATCTCACCATGCCTCTTACTAAATTAAATACTGTGTAGGGTCTACAATAGACGATATTGGGAGTGTTTATACTGTCCTGGCATTAGGGCCTCATTTTAAGCAGCCAGGACATCAGGGTTGATACATTTTAAAATATATACCATAGTTTGTAGACTCTATAACATTTTTGTTTTTACCAAAGAGACATACACTGTAGCAGAATACATTTTGGACAACATTTTTGAAGAAAGATTATTTATTATATTTATTTGCAACATTTTATAACAGAATCTAAGGAAACCATTTTTTTTTTAAATGTGTAAATCATTTTTTTTGTCTTTCTACCTGTAGCAATTTTTTTTTTAAAAACCCAGTGGTAAAAAAATATCACCAAAAGAAAGCTTAGTCTGTCTCTAAAATTTTCAGCCAATGTATCACAATGATTAAAATAGAAATATGACTTGCAAAGGAAGGTGGTTAACATTGCTTTTTTGAAACTTAAAAAAAAATTAAAGTTTATAAACTCCACCTGAAATGGATTACAGCGAAGCTCAGATCATACAATTCTCTTAAAATAAACAACTTTTACAAAACATTTTTAAGTATAGTGTAAGTTCCGTTTATTTATGGAGAGAAATAATGGCTCATTGTTATGTAGTTATCATGATGGTAAATCATCTCTAAAGCCAAGACTATGCATGCACAAAGTGACATCTAGTGGCTATATGGATAATTGCAATAAAATGAATGTTGATACAAAATCCATTTTTTCAAGTGTATCTTCTATGGTCTAGGTTCACATCTATGCAGTTGCGGTTGATGCGTTTTTCAGTGTGTTTTGGGTTTTTGATGCATGTTGCATGAAGTTTTCATGTATTTTGTGTTTTTTTCCCACTTTAAAAACAGCGGGCATTTCCTGCCACTGTATGCACCATTTCCCCTCCACGGGCTGTTGCCATCCTTGCGGAGACCGCTACTAGAGGTCAGATGCTCAAAAAGGGAAGCATAACCGCTGAATAAGCTGCGCCAGCTTGACACTCCTCAGCGGCGCTGGCCTGACACCTAGGGTTGCCACATCATCTCTTTAATCCAGGACACATATGAATGACACAGGTTCTGAGGCTGATTTAAAGTGGGGGTTCACCCTAAAAACAATTTTCTAACATTACATTGAGCTCACTCTCGACATTGACAGTATGCCGATTTTTTTTTTTTTTTTGCTGTACATACCTCGTAAAGCTATTTTCTAACCCGGCTTCCGGGTAGTGCCTCCCGCGGGAGTGGGCGTTCCTATGCAGCAGTTAGTAAATGACTTGATGACAAAAACTACCCCCCACGTCGCATAAGGAGCATCACGAGTTGCCGGAAGTAGCCAAAAGTCGAGACGGCGCTTTACGGCGCCTGCGCACTGACGTTCGGCTTCTTTCGGCAACCCGTGACGCTCCTTATGCGACGGGGGGGGGTAGTTTTTGTCATCACGTCAATCACTAACTGCTGCATAGGAACGCCCACTCCCGCGGGAGGCACTACCCTGAAGCGGGGTAAGAAAACAGCTATACGAGGTATGTACAGCAAAAAAATAAAAATCGGCATACTGTCAATGTCAAGAGTGAGCTCAATGTAATGTTAGAAAACTGTTTTTAGGGTGAACCCCCGCTTTAATGCTGATAAGGCACCAAGTGAGTTTAATTACCACCTTAATCAGCCTCAGTAATTAATATGTGTCCTGGATTAAAGGGATGATGTGGCAACCCTACTGACACCCTCCCCCAAATGTGTGGCACCGGGGCGGAGCGCCCCACCCCCCATTGGTACACCACTACCTCAATCTATACCAGGCCCTTATCTGAGCATGCAGCATGGCTGGTCAGGAAAGGGAGGGGACGAGCGAACCATATCATGTTTCATGCCCATTGGGGGGGATTGCCGCCCACCCCAAAGCACCTTGTCCCCATGTTGATGGGGACAAGGGCCTCTTCCCCACAGCCCTGGGCTTTGATTGTGGGGGTCTGTGGGTGAGGGGCTTATCAGAATCTACTCATTCACCAAAAAAGTGTCACATGCAGAAAAAAACCCACAAACACTTTATTAATTAATAATTGTCCCCCGGACCTGCATGCTTGGATAAGGGTCTGGTATGGATTTATGGTGGGACACCACGCCATTTTTTTTTTATTTTGGTGTGGGGCTTCCCTCCAAATCCATACCAAACCCAAAGGGCCTGGGACCCCACGCTGTTTTTAAAAAAAAAACATTTTAGCAGACATTTCTTCTGCAGTGGGAAAAAAGTCCCCGGACTTTGGTTAAAAAACTAATTGGTGTGAACGTCTACCATAGGAAACCATGTTAAATGGATTGTAGTGCGTTTCTGCAAATTCTAACATGCACCAAAAAGCACATAGGAGTGAACGTAGGGTTAGTTGTTGTTGTTGTTTGTAAATGTTGAAACAGTATAATTTCAGTTGGATTGTGGTGGAGATGAAATCAGTGACACTTGCTGTCACCTGTCAGTCAGTGTCTACTCAGTTCCCCCTGCCTGCATGCATTGGGGGGAGGTAGAGGGGTGTGAAAGAGAGATAGGGGTGTGAAAGAGAGATAGGGGGTGAAACAAGGGGGGGTGAGAAAGATAGGGGGTGAAAGAGAGAAAGAGGGTTAGAGAGAAGAGCTGAGAGAGAGGTTAGAGAGATTTAGAGAGAAAAAGGGGGTGAGTGAGGGGGGCTGAGAGAGAGAGGAGGGAGAGTGAGAAGGGGGTGGGTGAAAGAGAGGGGGTGAGAGAGTGTGGTGTGAGAGAGGGGTGTGAGAGCGAGAGGTGTAAGAGAGAGGGGAGTGGATTAAAGAGAGAAGGGGTGAGAGACAGAGGGGGGTGAGAGAGGGTGGGGTTGGGGATGAGAGAGTGAGGGTTGGGGATGAGAGAGGGGGTATTGGGGATGAGAGAGAGGGGAGCATTGGGGATGAGAGAGGAGAGAAAGAGAGAGAGGTGCCCCTAGCCCTGTCTGCAGTCCCTTCTGTGCACCCCCTGTCCCAGTCTGTGAGTAGGTGTGTGTGATGCCCGGTACCTCCTTCCATAGTCCCTTCTGTGCACCTCCTGTCCCAGTCTGTGAGTAGGTGTGTGTGATGCCCGGTACCTCCTTCCATAGTCCCTTCTGTGCACCTCCTGTCCCAGTCTGTGAGTAGGTGTGTGTGATGCCTGGTACCTCCTTCCATAGTCCCTTCTGTGCAACTCCTGTCCCAGTCTGTGAGTAGGTGTGTGTGTTGCCCGATACCTCCTTCCATAGTCCCTTCTGTGTACCCCCTGTCCCAGTCTGTGAGTAGATGTGTGTGATGCCCGGTACCTCCTTCCATAGGACGTTCATGCTGGCTAGCAGAGGGTAGGGCCCTTTTCCTTCTAGGTGGTGAGGATGGGTGTCAGGTCACCTGAGGCCAGGTGACAGATGCACACCATTGGAGTCAGGAGTGCACCGCTAAGGTAGTGGACCCTACAGATGACTGCTGCGAATGGAGCTCTGGGTGGTTCAGAAAAGCAGGTCCACTGGAGCACCCACACGGATCCCACTGGGAGCTACAGCATAAGATTCCCCAGGGTGTGGAGTCTAAGAGCCAGCAGGTGTTCACCAGAGCCTCTAGTGGGGAGGATGGACTGCGCTGCAACTGGGCTCTTGCTTCTCCTTTCTCCCACCACTACAGGTCCAGGACTTTCCCATGAACAAGGGGCTCAAGGTGCAGCTGCTTTGGGTCCCTCAACAATGAGAGGGCCCTGGGTAGCTGCTCCTTTTGCCCCACGTTAAAGATAGCCCTGGCATTATACATTTATGTTCTGCACCTTTGGTCTCAGGATTTTAAAGGAGTAAATTGACATTCTTCTCTCTTTTTCATACCTGAGCCTTTGGGTCAGGGCTCAAAATTCAAGTCCAGGGCTACTAGCCAGGCCTTAAGAGTTTCTCGCCACCAGTTACCTCACGACAGCTGATGGAAACATCAGCTGCGGTGCCGACATCGCTGGACTTCAGGACAGGTAAGTGTCCTAATATTAAAAGCCAGCAGCTGCAGTATGTGTAGCTGCTGGCTTTTATGTCACCCTCTCCTACATTGGTGGTTAGTGGCATTGAAATGTAACCCCTCCCATGACCCCTAATGTGGGGGGAGGGGTTAACTTTCACTGATATTACCACCAATGCAGAAGCAATGGTGGTTTAAAATGTCACTGCCATAAAGACCAATGCAAAGTGGGGGGTTAACTTTCTCTACCACTGACCTCCCCCCCCACATCCCTCACCTGCATCGGTGGACATGGCAATGCTAACCCCTTCCTCAATTTCAGCCTGTTCCAGTGTCATGGCCCTTTCGCTATGGTGCTGGACAGGGAGCCGGAGGAATTAAACAAGTAGTTAGCTGAGCTTACCTCAGGACACACTCACTCCTGATAAGTTCACATCTCCCTGTTTCATGCAGGCAGGTGGACGGGTGGGCGGTTCAGGCAGATAGGTGGGCAGGTCAGCAGGCTGTCAGATTCAGGCACACAAGAAATCCTCCCTCCAGCAGCCATCGGAGCCTGCACTGTGTGGTTCTTGGAATGATATGAATGACAGCAGCATTACTCCCATCATTCAGGCAGCTGGAGAGCTGGGCACTCATGTGTGACTCAGTGTCACTCATCTGCTCTCAGCGCCGCCTCTCCACTCGCCCCCAGCAAATTTTCATTTGCTAAATGCGAGCAGGCTAGTGAAAATTTTGAGGGCTGCCATAGGCCATCTCAGGCCTGGGGGTTGGTAAACTCAAATGTACTTGTATTGCATACCTCTTGGGTAGTCAGTTACCAAATCTCAGAGTTTATTACCGGTAACTAACTGTCTCAGTTCATTACTGTCTTGTTTTTTGCTAAGCCTCTTAGTAAAATACTCTGGATCTGCTACAGTTTGGTGTCCGTTTACATTGTGTTTGCAGCAGGGATGAGCTTTATGTTCGAATCGAACATTGGTTGTTCGCCCGTTCGGCGAACAGCGAACAATTTGGGGTGTTCGTGGCAAATTCGAAAAGCCGCGGAACACCCTTTAAAAACCTATGGGAGAAATCAAAAGTGTTATTTCAAAGGTTAATATGCAAGTTATTGCGATAAAAAGTGTTTGCCCCAGGGGACATGTATCAATGCAAAAAAAAGAGCAGTGATTTTAATTATGCTTAAAGTGAAACAATAAAAGTGAAATATTCCTTTAAATTTCATACTTGGGTGCTGTCTATAGTATGCCTGTAAAGTATTACATGTTTCCCGTGTTTAGAACTGTCCCTGCACAAAATGTCATTTCTAAAGGAAAAAAAGTCATTTAAAACTACTCGCGGCTATTCATGAATTATAGATCAAAGTCATTGAAAAAAACCCTGCACTAAAATAAAATAAGAAAATGGCGTGGGGTCCCCCCAAAAATCCATACCAGACCCTTATCCGAGCACGCAACCTGGCAGGCCGCAGGAAAAGAGGGGGGCAAGCGAGAGCCCCCCCCTGAACCGTACCAGGTCACATGCCCTCAACATGGGGAGGATGTCCCCATGGTGATGGGGATAATGGCCTCATTCCCACAACCCTTTCCCGGTGGTTGTGGGGGTCTGCGGGCGGGGGACTTATCAGAATCTGGAAGCCCCTTTAACAAAGGAGACCCCCAGATCCCACCCCTCACCCCCCCATGTGAATTGGTAAATCACAGGAGATGGTTTAAGACATGTCCCTTATTAAAAAAAAAGCGATGTAATCCAGTCTCTCAATGTCTGTCCAGCGATGTAATCCCGTCTCTCCATGTCCAACGATGATCCATTCTCCAGCGATGCTCCAGTCTCCACTCAGTCTCCAATGAGGAACGAAACCCCTGTGCCACGTAAGAGGGGGCGTGGTCACCCATCCACGTCATTGGGTAATTGGGTAACCCCCAGCTCTGGTATGGATTTTTGGGGGACTCCACGCCATTTTTTTTTATTTTGGTGCAGGGTTCCCCTTAAAATCCATACCAGACCGTCAGGATTTTTGGAGGAACCTTGCAACATTTTTTTTTTTAAATGGCGCAGGGTTCCCCTAAATATCCATACCAGACCTGAAGGGCCTGATGTGGAATTTGGGGGGGAGGGGCCCCCACGCTTTTTTTTGGGGTTCGGGGACATCCTCCCTATGTTGAGGGCATGTGGCCTGGTAAGGTTTAGGAGGGGGGACCACTCTCTCATCCCCTCCTCTTTTCCTGCGGCCTGCCAGTTTGGGTGCTCGGATAAGGGTCTGGTATGGATTTTGGGGGGGGACCCCACGCCATTTTATTTTTCAATTTTGGTGTGGGGTTCCCCTTAAAAACCCTGCTGTTTTTTTCAATGACTTTGATCTGTATTGCCATGACCCGAAAATTAATGAATAGCCGCGAGCAGTTTTAGAGCCCATTCACACCTAGGCGTTTTGTCGCCTGTAGTGTGATGCCGCTGCCGCCCCAAGACGCCAGAGGGATGATTTAACATTGCCCTCTATGGAGATGGTTCACATCTCCACGCCAAACGCCGAACGCCTGCCGCCTGCCGCCTGAAAAAAAATCCCGGACCTTTTTTTCAGGCGGCTTTCGGCGTTCGGCATAGGAGATGGGGACAACGCCGCGATTTTGTCTGCCTAGATGTGAATGCAGCCTTAGATTACTTTTTTTCCTTTAGAAATTACATTTTGTGCAGGGACTGTTATAAACACAGGAAACTGTGCTACTTTACAGGCATACTATACACACCCCCCAGGTACGAAATGTAAAGAAATATTTCACTTGGCCGCCTTTAAAACGTTTTTTTTTTGCATTGTTACCTGTCCCCTGGGGCAGTACCCAGGTCCCCAAACACTTTTTATGACAATAACTTGCATATTAACCTTTACAATTAGCACTTCGTTTCCCATAGACTTTAATGGCGTTTGCGTGTTTGAACAAATGTGTTCAGCTCATCCCTAGTCTACAGTATTATTTGTTTAACCAGGTGTGCTAGAGGGACTGAGACTGTTCTTGGGGTTGAGAGGCAGAACATTGAACCTAAAATTATCAAGCGGCTCCTACAGAGGTCGCATATTATCAAGTAATAACCATATGCACTTACCAAAAAATGTTTCATGATAGTTGGCATTTAACTTCAAGCAAGTATTGAAAACACAGTTGAAAGCAGCAATTTATTTGATATATTTTTTAATACAGCTAATGTAAGTACCTAAGTTGATCTACATTAGCTTCCTGTAATTCATTGCTAGGCACCACTCAGGTCCACCGGTTAGCAGAAGGTGATCCAGCAGGTCAGCCAATCAGGCTGCCTTGCTTTGCACAGTGTCATCAGAATAACTATGTGAATGTGCCCAAATTGACTTATTCACCTGTGTCATACACTAAAGACCTTGAACACAGGGAATCAGGCTTAAAGCGGGGGTTCACCCCAAAAAATTTTTTTTTAAATTAGATCTAGCATACTAATGATACTAAGGACATTTATTTTTGGGAGGTCATTTTTTTTTTTTCTCTGTACATACCTTTTATATCCTGATTTTGTCCAGGGCTTCCGCATTCCGATGACTGCGGGACTGGGCGTTCCTATCCTTCGGTTCGATGATTGACGGCTTGTGAAACAGGTCCCCTGTCGCACAACGTGCGTCAACAGATTTCCGGAAATAGCCGAGCTGCGAGTCGGCACTATACGGCGGGCGCAGGCGCCGTATAGTGCCGACTCGCAGCTCGGCTATCTCCGGGAATCTGGTGACGCGCGTTGTGCGACAGGGGACCTGTTTCACCAACCGTCAATCATCGAACCGAAGGATAGGTACGCCCAGTCCCGCAGTCATCGGAACCCTGAGGCTGGGATAGGAACGCCCAGTCCCGGAGTCATCAGAACGCGAAAGCCCTGGACAAAATCAGGATATAAAGGTATGTACAGAGAAAAAAAAAATGACCTGCCAAAAGTAAATGTACTTAGTATGCTGGCTCTAATGTTAAAAATTAGTTTTTAGGGTGAACCTCCACTTTAAAGTGGAACTAAAGTCCCCAATACATACATCTCGAATGGTCTGAAGTCCTTCCCCAGTGCCAGCATCTTCTGCAGCCGGCTTGATTGGCTGGTGTCTGGTGACATCACTTACTTGCAGTTTCTTTTATATGCATTTTACACAAATTATTGGTGCGTTTCTATTGAAGTCTATGGGCCAAACACCAGCGCCTGTACCCTTTTATACATGCATTGCATCTGAGCTGTATTTACTGTATGTGATGGGCACAATAGAGAATAATGTACTTTCTATTGTCATGCAGTATAGCTCAACAGCAAATGCAGGAGAAAATGCAAATGGAGCCTTAATTTTAAAGCAGAGTTTTTTTGTTGCACTACCCCAGAAGAAGCTGCTGTTATTTAACTGGTTCTTTCCCAAGCTTTGTGCAGAGGCAGCCAGGCACACAGGAACAGTTCACTTACTCTAGCTCAGTAATCAGTCTAAGGAATGTCATTTTAGGATTTTTTTTATTGCTAAAGAACTTGGTTGGGATATAGGATGATATGGGATACTCCAGATCTACTGAATAATAGCTGGGGGGGCAGTCCACTTTGCTAAGCCTCCCTGGACAGTCTCTATGCAGGAACAAGTATAGATGGCAGAACTGGTTCCTTTTTATAATTTATCCCAGTCAGAACTGCCACTTGCTCTTCCACCCAAAGGTGACAGCACACAGTCACTAGACCTATGAGCTCAGGTCAGTACTCACAATGTCACAGGATCACTGGATGCCTCCTTCCAGTATCCACCGGACACTCTTAAATGAGGGAGAGGCTAATCAAACCTCCAGCCTGTTAACAACTATTCCACTAATTACAGAAGTGCAAAAATCTAAGTTTGCCTAACATCCTAGCAACTAGGAAAGTGCTACACATACATTTGCGAATTCATAAAAACCACTCTGCCACATCTGAAAATTGTGGCCCTCAACTTACCGTATATACTCGAGTATAAGCCAAGTTTTTTAGCACATTTTTTGGTGCTTAAAAATGTCCCCCTCGGCTTATACTAGAGTCACCTTTTTTTGCGCCTGATCTCCCGGATTGTGGGGACCCGGTACCGGCCAGCCGTAGGTCCCCTGGACCCCACACTTGGCACACATATAGCCCCACTCTTCCTCTACAAGTGTACAGTTTGTTGTCCGGGGGGCCTATGGCCGGGGAGCACCGATTTTTCGAATTCGGGCACCCCTTCCATTGACTCCCATGTTAAACAACTTTGAGGACCCGGTACCAGCCGGCCGTAGGTCCCCTGGACCCCAAACACACCTGTAGCCCCCCAGTTCTCCTCTATAAGTGTGCAAAGTTTTTCAAATCCGGCACCCCTTCTATATACTCCCATGTTAAACGTAAGTCTAGTCATGGACACGGTGAGGCATGGGCACGGTGAGGCATGGACACAGTGAGGCATGGGCACAGTGAGGCATGGACACAGTGAGGCATGGACACAGTGAGGCATGGGCACAGTGAGGCATGGGCACAGTGAGGCATGGGCACAGTGAGGCATGGACACAGTGAGGCATGGACACAGTGAGGCATGGACACAGTGAGGCATGGACACAGTGAGGCATGCACATGGACACAGTGAGGCAAAGTGAGGCATACAGATGGACACCCTAGGCTTATACTCAAGTCAATACGTTTTCCCATTTTTTTGTGGTAAAATTAGGTGCCTCGGCTTATATTCGGGTCGGCTTATACTCGAGTTTATAGGGTAGCTTCCAACTTGGAACATGTACATAACAGTAAATAATATGAGAGAAAGCCTTAGCTGGATCTATGGTCAGATTTTCAATTTGTCGTGTATCAATCTAATTTTAAAGAGTGATGATTAAATTTGTTCTGCCATGGTTTTTATTTTGACGGATTGGTTCCCCACCAGCCCCCCCCCCCCTATTTTCTGGATGCACTACAGCAGGGCTATGTAAAACTACAAGTCCCATCATGCCTCTGCCTCTGGGTGTCATGCTTATTGCTATCAGAATCGTGCTAATGCCTCATGGGACTTGTAGTTCTGCAACAGCTGGAGGTTCACTAATTGCATATCCCTGCGCTACAGCCTATCAAAAAATAAATACAGGAACCTGGAGGTTTCAGCTACGGTATTTACTGTAAGTGCCTTTTACTTTATATGGACAGAGATTCCATTGCATATCAAAACTTCTGAAAAGTTCAGTTTTTAACAATAGAAAATGTTTTTATGAAAAGGCCACTAGATGGCAGCAACTAAGCAATAATTGCAATGCAGTTTGTGCCTCTCTATACAGTTGTGCTCAAAAGTTTACCTACGCTGACAGAAACCTGGAAATTTTGGAACTGATTTTGAAAACTTTTATTTAGGGATAGTGATCATATGAAGCCATTTATTATCACATAGCTATTTGGCTTCTTTTGAAATCATAATGATAACATAAATCCCCCAAATGGCCCTGATCAAAAGCTTAGATACCCTGAAATGTTTGTTACTGGTGCTGACACAGAAGGTGGCATACACAGGTTAAAAAGGGCATAAAGGTTAATTTCCCACATCTGTGGCTTTTTAAATTGCAATTAGTGTATGTGTATAAATAGTCAATGAGTTTCTTAGCTCTCACATGAATGTACTGAGCAGGCTATATATTGAAATATGGGGAGTAGAAAAGAACTGTCAAAAGACCTGCATAACAAGGTAATGGGACTTTATAAAATGGAAAATAATCTAAAAAGATATCCAAATCTATGAAAATGCCAGTCAGTACTGTTCAATCACTGACCAAGCCAAGGTCAGGGAGACCAAGAAAGCTTGCAGCCACAACTGCCAGAGGAATAATTCAGGATACAAAGAAAAACCCACAGGTAACCTCAGGGGAAATATAGGCTGCTCTGGAAAAAGACAGTGCGGTTGTATTTAAGGAGCACAATATGATGATACTTGAACAAAAATTAGCTGCATGGTCAAGTTACCAGAAAGAAACCTTTACTGTGCCCATGCCCGGTTACAATATGCCCAACAACACCTTGACGTGTCTCATTGGGGTTCTTTGTGACATTGGTGCAGTAAAGGCTTCTTTCTGGCAATGTGACCATGCAGTCTCCTTCGTCCCTTGATCATTTTTGTATCAGTTCTAATAACATGGCACACTTGACCAAAGAATAGGTGTCCGGCTAAAATATTGATTGGGCAGCCAGTAATGCATGACTCAGGAGCCAAATATAATAATATCTAAATATATCCATCCATGAACAGACAGATTTGTCTTTATATGTATTTCAGAGAATGCTCCTTTCCCACTGATGCTGGAACATACTAAACAATGGCCATACCACCTCTACCACCCCTGGGCTTACATTCCCAAGGTGACAACTCCAAAATATGTTAAAAATGACCTATACAATTATGTTCAGTTCCAATTGTTCCCCGTCCTTATTTATACTGTCATACACAATCCTGATGGGATTTCTTATGATATTGCATATTCCAGACATTGCTGTCATGCTACTGAAGGGGGTAACACATGTGCAGTTGTTTGGTGCCATATTGGAAAAAGCAGACAGATGGCCAGTGTGTTCCTCCACCACCGTATTGCAAGAAATAATAAAGGAAGATCATTTGGACTTTAAAGCTGAAGTTTAGAGAAATTTGTTTTCGCTATGCAGCACCAGAGACATAACTTGTCCCATGTTCTGCTGGCTGCTTTTCTAAAATGCAAAGCACTCTGTGAATGGAGGGCAGACCGATAAATGACATGATCAGCCTCCTCCAATCAGAGCGCATTCTCTTCTGGGAAAGAATGATATGAGTTTTGTGAATGAAAGAGAGAGAGATTACGAAGAGTTGGGCAAGCAGCGCCAATCCTTCACACTCATATTTAACCCCTGCATCACCGGAAGATCACCACACTAAGCAGCAGCTAGCAGGAAACATTTAATTAGGTTTACGTGTTATGTTCCTGGTGCTGCATAGCCAAAAAAAAAATAAACATCAGCTTTAGAGGTAAACATTTCTTCAAACCTTTTTCTACAGTGCACATAAGGTATATAAAACATGAAATTAGTAAACCTAACTTAGGCAGTAAAAGGTTAGTTCATATATTGTGTAGATTGCCTCGAACGCGAAGATGCTTGGGAAGCTGCGACCTCAGTCCCTAAAACCCTCCTTGACCCCAGCTCCAGCTCTTTTAAATTGATAATTAAAGCTGTCCTTTAGTGATTTTTTTTTTTTTTTGCTGTCACAATGTAGAGTATAAGATTTCCTATTATCTGTGCCCAGTCTTGCCACAAAGAGTTAATCCAGCTCTGAGTAATCCTCTTTTCTTTTTTCAGTCAGATAAACTGACAAACAGGAGAAAACTTTTGTCCATTCTTCCCCCTTGCTGTGATTGACAGGTTATTTACATATCTCATGCACTAGCATTATTTTTTAATTGCCACCCCCACTCCTTTTCTGAAGTCATGTGGTTACTTTTCTGGGTTTTGACTGGATGTTAGTGATCATAGCAGAATTCAGTGTAAGGAATACACAGGAGAAAATGCATGGCGGGGAGTCTACTGACATCACGACTCCACCCACCAAGCTCCAGACAACACACCTACCCACAGAATCTGCAGTTTTTCAGTTCTTATAACAGACAGAGGGAAGACATTTGACAGGTAAGGATACATGCAGAAGGCATCTATATCCTTATAGATCAGCACTATGGCAGTAGTTTAGAAAGGATGAGAGTGGGTTTACATCCACTTTAAGTACACCAAGACCAAAAATAAATGTATATGGGTGCTGAGACTCAATATCTTTAAATTTGACCCCATACATACTGCATACATGGAAAGTAAACCTTGCAATGTCCTTAATGATGATGTACAAACATAGGATCCAGAAGAGCATTTTAAAGAATGTATATCATTTATATATATTTAAGAAAGCTGAGCTATATACAAGTGGGAAAATTCAGATAATCCTCTATGCTATGTTTTCTGTGGTTACTTCTGTAGCGCCCCCTTACTTTCAGTATGGGCACTACGCTAAAGTTAGAGGGAAATGGCAGAGTTATTTTACTCCCATTCACAATTTGCTAAATTGTGGGCTGCTGTCATTCCTGAACTGTCCTGTAGGTCAGTCTGCGCTTCATGGGTGTTGTTTCCACCCCTGGGCGACAGGTAGCGCTAGAGGGTTTCTGGCAGAGCCACTTTTCCCCAGCAGCCAATTAGAGGAGTTTTTCCCTCGTGGGGCATGCTGGGAGGGGTATATCTGTGGCAGAAGCCATCTTTATTGGTTCTTCCCGCGGGTTCCAGGTGCAGCATCCACCTTTAGGGTGCGCGCATCCAACGGACCCCGGCGATGGCCTTCCAGGCCGGGGTCGCATTCTACGAGGAGCTCCAAATTGCTGAGAGGGGCCCCAGTGACTTACTGGGTCCCTCGCTTTACTGAGCAGATCCCAGGCTGGGTTCCGCTCGATTGGGGGGTCGGCTTGAGGAGAACCCGGAGGCAGGTTGTCCAACAGAGCTTGAAGGAACCATCAGGGATCTGGTGACTGGAATACTGACAGGTACTCTTGCTGTCATCCGGTGACCTATGTTCAATCTACTGGGAGGATTCGCTCAATTCGTTCGTTTAGTTCATTCAAGTAATAGGCCTGTGGCAGAGGCCCTAGAGCCAGGCCGGTGGCAGAGGCCTGTTCCTCCCAGCACTTCGGCTGCCAGGCTTGTGGCAGAAGTCTGCCTGGGGGCACTTCACCCACTCTGGCTAGAGTGGTGACGAACTGTGACTACTATTATCGTGCTGCTGAGAGCAGGATTGCTCTGTTCATATCCAGGCCTGATACCGCAAGTTCTCTATCGCTTCATCAACCTTTCCTTCCTACTGCCTGTTGATGTTGGCTATGTTGGGCCTGAAATAAAGCATTTGAAAACCTTTCTTCATGTACTGGACATTCGCTCACTACTTTATTCATCAGCTGCACCCCTAGACAAGACTGAGGTAACTTAATATGCCGATCCCAACAACAAATCAGCGGCTCCTGCGGGGGTAGCGCTACACTTCACACATTTTTTTTATCTGGAGTGTGATAAGGAGTTAACTGTCTCACAGAAACAGCCAAAACACAGATTAAATACTCTTTGTTTTCCCACTTATAGGTGTTTTATCTGATCCATCAATTTTCTTGTAGCTGCACACAGTAGTATATTTAGGTTTTGTGCTGCCCTAGGCCTGACTAAACGTGTGCAACCCCTAGTTGAAATATGACCCACCCCATCCTGTCAAGGCCACACCCCTTTCTGAAATTTTTGAGTGGGGACATTAGATCTTAGGGCCTAGGGGCATTGGATTCCCTTAATTTGCATAGATTTTCTCTTACTTCCTGTTTGGCTATGGGGCAGGAAGTGAAGGGAAATCTCTGCAATGGGACAGGGATGGTAGAAAATAAACTGTCAAGGGATATAACCCTCCCTTACTCTATCCAAAATGAAAAAAAAAAAGAGGTTGCCTATAGTTCTACATTAAGCACAAATTTCTGATAATTTTATGGAGGGAACTAAGAAGATATAACCATGCCAATGGTGCAGCAGAAAGCATATAGCACAGTGAGGAAGGTTTGTGGTCCAGGATGATCGGACAGTCAAAACTAGAAGCAGCTTGCATTACACTAACAGTGTAGCGCAAGCCGGCAGGGACTCTTTACGTGTGTCCCCCCTGCAAAGTGCTGCCCTAGGCCTGGGCCTTGTTGGACTATGCCAGGATACAGCATTGGCTGCACACTTAGTGGATTTTCCATAGCAATATATGTAGACATTATTCTACTGGAAGCAACATGCTTGGCTATCTGGCAGGCTGTGGTCATTTCCATTTTCATGGATAGGAGTAAAGATGAAGAGAGACACTGCATTCCTACTCTATCCAAAGTTAAACATTTTGGGTGGAGTTCTTTAAATAAACACATAAAACAGGTCTATGAATATTTAGCTATGTGTACCATTTATTAATAAACATGACCCAAACTAACTTTTTGCTACTATACATCAAACATTGTACTATTATGTGTTCTTTACCAAGTATTTTGGCAGAGTTAATACTGTGAGAATACCAAGCTATCACAGCATGGTCTATATATAAGTAAGTACATTCCTTGGAAATTCCAGTCTCTCGTCAGTCGGACTAACAAGATTGAAAGCCATTGACAATTCCAGGAGATGGCAACATGCATTGTTCAGAGCACAGCCAAGTCTAAATTTCAATTTCCTGTATTCTTGCCAACTCTAAGTGTCTTCCTGTATCTAGGAAGGTGGGTAAACTTCAGGTACTGATGCTCAGAGCATGCCATCTTTTTACCATTTCTTTGGGTTTGTTAAGCATTTCATTCCAGTGCTCCAGCTCTCGACCTCTTGTGTACATGTATGGTCCAACGACAACACGGCCCAGCAAAACGGTCTCTAAATAACACAGAAGGCATATCATAATGATTGTCAGTTTTTCATTAATACTGTACTGAATATAAATAAATACTGTAATGTCTTCATACCTCTCCTTATTTACTGAAGGAGTATTCATGCCCCGTACACACAATTGGAATTTCCGATGGAAAAAGTCAGACTTATTCCATTGGAAATTCCGACCGTGTGTATGCCACATTGGAGTAATTCCATCGGAAATTCCGACCGTGTGTATGCCCCATCGGAAATTCCGATGAATTCCATCGGAGTTTACATAGAGAACATGTTCGCTTTTCCTCCGATGGAATTCCGTCGGAATTCCGATGTGAATTTGGTCGGACAAAGGTCCGATCATGTGTACGGGGCATAAGAGCAGTAATGGTGTGTAGTAATCCATAGGGATTAAATCGATTTCAAATAAGTTTACAAGTATTTTCTGCAATTTGGAAGCTGTTTGTCTAAAACAATATACACAGCATAAGACACAGGATTTGCATTAAGGGTAATGTAAGGTTTTGGACTATCTTTTCTAAGCAGAGAAAGCTGTGTTTTGTGTTTTCTCCAGATTCCCTGGTTCTGGATTGGAACTTTTAATCCTGTGTCTGGATTTTACCAGGTGCCTGCAGCCTGTCTTGAGTACAGTGTTGTTACAGTGCCTTTAAAAAAAGTTCATTCCCCCCTTTGAAATTTTTTACATTTTGCCATTTTACAACCGTTAGGCCTCGTACACACGACCGAGGAACTCGTCGTAAATGAAACATCGTTTTCCTCAACGAGTTCCTTGTCAGGCTTGTGAAGAAACTTGACAAGCTTTCTTTGCATACACACTGTCAAGACCAAATCTCCTCGTTCTCAAACGCGGTGACGTACAACACATAAGACGGCAGGGGAAGTTCGATTCCACTGGCGCCACCCTTGGGGCTGCTTTTGCTAATCTCATGTTACTGCGTGTTAAGTAAAAGTTTGGTGAGAGACGATTTGCACTTTTCAGACTGTTACAGCGTGACGAATGTGCTATCTCCATTACAAACGCTACTTTTACGAAAGGTGCGCTCCCATCTCATACTTTATTCTGAGCATGCGCGGGTTTCTTAGCATACACACGATCGTGTTTCTCGTCGAAAACCAGCCCGACGAGGAAATTGAGACTCTCTTCGAGGAAAAAGAGAACTCTTTTTTTCTCATCGAGTTCCTCGACAGTTTTCTCGATGAAAAACATACACACGACCGTTTTCCTCAGCAAAAAAGCTCTGCCACCAAGTTTCTTGATGGATTCTGTCGAGGAAAACAGTCGTGTATACGAGGCCTAAATGTATTTTATTGGGATTATATGTGCTAGACCAACACAAAGTGGCACACAATTGTGAAGTGGATGGAAAATGATAAATGGTTTTCAAAATGTTTTACAAATAAAATATCTGAAAAGTGTGGTGTGCATTTGTATTCCGCCCCCTTTACTCTGATACCCCTAACTAAAATCAATTGCCTTCAGAAGTCACCTAATAAGTAAATTGAGTCCACCTGTGTGTAATTTAATCTCAGTATAAATACAGCTGTTCTGTGAAGCCCTTGGAGGTTTGTTAGAGAACCTTAGTGAACAAACAGCATCATGAAGGCCAAGGAACACACCAGACAGGTCAGAGATAAAGTTCTGGAGAAGTTTAAAGTAGGGTTAGGTTTTACAAAAATATCCCAAGCTTTAAACATCTCATGGAGCGCTGTTCAATCCATCATCCGGAAATGGAAAGAGTGCAAACCTACCAAAACATGACCGTCCACCTAAACTGACAGGCTGGGCAAGGAGAGCATTCATCAGAGAAGCAGCCAAGAGTCCCATGATAACTCTGGAAGAGATGCAGAGATCCAAAGCTCAGGTGGGCGAATCTATCTGCAGGACAACTATTAGTTGTGCACTCCACAAATCTAGCCTTTATGGAAGAGTGGCAAGAAGAAAGCTATTGTTGAAAAAAATCCATAAGAAGTCCTGTTTGCAGTTTGTAAGAAGCCTTGTGGGGGACACAGCAAACATGTGGAAGAAGGTGTTCCGGTCAGATGAGTCCAAAATTGAACAATTTTGGCTAAAAAGCATAATGCTATATGTGGCTGAAAACGAATGCTGCGTACACACGATCGGAAATTCCAACAAGAAAACCGTGGATTTTTTTACGACGGAATTTGGGCTCAAACTTGTGTTGCATACACACGGTTACACAAATATTGTCTGAAATTCCGACCGTCAACAACACGGTGACATACAACACTACAACGAGCCAAGAAAAAGTAAGTTCAATGATTCAGAGAATGCGTCAAATTGATTCCGGAATTGCATACAGACAATCGTAATTTCCAACAAGAACGTTTCCTGTCGGAAAATTTGAAAACCAGCTCTCAAATTTTTGCTGTCGAAAATTCCGACAGAAAATGTCATGTCTGATGGAGCCTACACACGGTTGGAATTTCCGACCAAAAGCTCACATAGAACTTTTCTTCTCGGAAATTCCAATCGTGTGTACGCAGCATAACACTGCACATCACCCTGAACACACCCTTCCCACCGTGAAACATGGTGGTGGCAGCATCATGTTGTGGGGATGCGTTTCTTCAGCAGGGACAGCGAAGCTGGTCAGAGTTGATAGGAAGATGGATACAAATACAGGGCAATCTTAAATTAAATCCTGGTAAATTCTGCAAAAGACTTGAGACTAGGGCGGAGGTTCACCTTCCAGCAGCACAGCAACCCTAAACATACAGCCAGAGCTACACTGGAATTGTTTAAATCAAAGCATATTCATGTGTTAGAATGGCCCAGTCAAAGTCCAGTCCTAAATCCAATTGAGAATCTGTGGCAAGAATTGAAAATTGCTGTTAATTGCTCTCCATCCAATCTGACAGAGATTGGCTATTTTGCAAAGAAGAATGGGCAAAAATGTCACTCTCTAGATGTGCAAAGCTGGTAGAGACATCCCCAAAAAGACTTGCAGCTGTAATTGCAGTGAAAGGTGGTTGACTCAGGGGGGCTGAATACAAATACATGCCACACTTTTCACAGATATGAAAACCATTTATAATTTTTCTTCCACTTCACAATTGTGTGCCACTTTGTGTTGGTCTATCACATAAAATCTCAAGAAAATACATTTACGTTTTTGGTTGTAACATGACAAAATGTGGACAATTTCAAGGGGTATGAATACTTTTTCAAGGCAGTATACTCAAGCCTAGGCTCGTACACACTAATCCGGCAAACATTTTAATCCAAGGAACATTTGTACGATATTTGTATAGTGTGTACACAACTTTCAACAGCCAATTCCATCTTTCCATATGAAAATTCCCGAAGGGACAAACGCCAACATTTTTCTTGTACGGGTACAGAATGAACACTTTTCATTTAATGTGTACCATTTTTGTACGATATAAGACTGCGCACGATCAGAAACAATTAAAAAAAAGCCTTTTGCCAAGTACACGCAGTCGAAATTTTCGATAGAAAAAGTCAGATAGGAGCTTTTCAATCGGATATTCTGACCCTGTGTATGCCCCATCTGACTTTTTCCATCGGAATTTCCACCAGACTTAGATAGAGAGTAGGTTCTCTATTTTTACGGTCAAAAGACCGTGTGTACACAGCATTTGTCGTACGAGAATTTTTGTACGAATTTTCGTTCATCGGTTCTGATTTTCTGTGAAGCAACGAGGTTGATGGAACGAATGTTCACCTGATTTTCTTATAGTGTGTACCCCATAACGAGAGCTCGGGGCTCTCAATTTAGAGACAGCTACCAGTATGGGAGATAGAAGGTCTTACCCACGGTTCAGAGGTGCTTCAGCAAGCAGCCAGGAGACAGAGGGTCTCACTAGGGGGTCAGATGGGCTCCTATCAGGGTGTCGGGAGAACCCCTATCTGGAAGCCAGGATTGGACTTTGCAACAGAGTGTTGCGACTAAAGGCTAAGAGAGCCATGTATGTCAAAGGGACTGGTAAGAAAAGCAGTGAGGCTGCCAACAAGAGAGCCAGGTGGCTCTGTATTTTCATTGTTCATATTGATGTGGAAGTAGCCTTGCGTGGACAACTGATGTGTATGTGAACTTTCCGTTTTGTTTAATAAAAGTGGTCTGCAATGCCCTTACATGCAGTTTTGACTGATGCAACTCATTGGAAAAGGACCTGCCACTTGAGTATAATCTTCCTAATACCACAATACATATAAAAAAACATTATAAATACTTTTTTTCCAGCTTTTTTTTTTTTTTTCTAAAGTGATCACATTCCCTTTGTTCTCATCTGCATAAGGATCTTAGAGGGCTGGGGGAAAAGAAGCCAAATCACACTGATCTTTCGAGTGAATAACTGTGCATGGGGGGCATGTCAAGTCTGATCATTGGAGAGCAGGCTTAGCTCTCAACACAAAATATAAGAAATATATGAGACATACAAATGTGACACAGTGATTTCAAACTTAAATCATATATCTAGATCAGTGTGTCAGCATACAATCCATATGCCACAGTGCTTCTATGAGAAAAATGGCTGTTGCTGCTACTGACCAACCAAATAGTGAAAACAATACGAAAGATATTACAAAAAAATATATTATATATATATATATGTGTGTGTAAAAACCCAATATGCGGTACGCCAACTGCACCGTGAGTTGTCCAATAACCAATATTGGAACAAAATAAAATAAATATCAATAAAAGTGAAATAATTATCAAACAACCATACAAATGTGCAATGTGCTGGCTGCACTTAAAAATAGTCCAAATGACAGGCAATCTTGCTCTTATACAATAGGTTCCAGCAAACACAAGGTTCAATGTTGGTAATGCTGTATACAGGAAAGTGCCGCTATCTCTTCCACCCGACAAAGATGTGCCACCATCACCAATGGTTAAAATCAACACTCACCAGACCCCAGATATTATTAGGCTCCAAAGTGGTGTCTTTTCTTTGTCGGTCAGTGGGTGTTGCCTCCTTTTCCCTTTTACAAGGTGTCATCAATTCCTCAAAAACAAGGGGCTCATCATGGTGTAGTATATTAAAATATGTATTTATTTAAAAAAGGTAAAAAAATATAACACTTACAATATAAAGTGCCTCTGACCGGCACTGAGTGTCTTTGGCAGTGTCAACCGTTAAAAGCCGCTGACCAGCATTTAAGTGGCGTCCTAAGAGGTGTGCTTGCCCCGCTGTGCTCCGCATGTATTGCTACAAGGGGTCCGTGCGCGCTGGTGTGCTGCACCCTCAATGTGTGTGTCCAAACAGCCTCTACGCGTTTCGCTAGTTGCGTCGTCAGGAGAGCTCTCCTGACGACGCAACTAGCGAAACGCGTAGAGGCTGTTTGGACACACACATTGAGGGTGCAGCACACCAGCGCGCACGGACCCCTTGTAGCAATACATGCGGAGCACAGCGGGGCAAGCACACCTCTTAGGACGCCACTTAAATGCTGGTCAGCGGCTTTTAACGGTTGACACTGCCAAAGACACTCAGTGCCGGTCAGAGGCACTTTATATTGTAAGTGTTATATTTTTTTACCTTTTTTAAATAAATACATATTTTAATATACTACACCATGATGAGCCCCTTGTTTTTGAGGAATTGATGACACCTTGTAAAAGGGAAAAGGAGGCAACACCCACTGACCGACAAAGAAAAGACACCACTTTGGAGCCTAATAATATCTGGGGTCTGGTGAGTGTTGATTTTAACCATTGGTGATGGTGGCACATCTTTGTCGGGTGGAAGAGATAGCGGCACTTTCCTGTATACAGCATTACCAACATTGAACCTTGTGTTTGCTGGAACCTATTGTATAAGAGCAAGATTGCCTGTCATTTGGACTATTTTTAAGTGCAGCCAGCACATTGCACATTTGTATGGTTGTTTGATAATTATTTCACTTTTATTGATATTTATTTTATTTTGTTCCAATATTGGTTATTGGACAACTCACGGTGCAGTTGGCGTACCGCATATTGGGTTTTTACACACACATATATATATATATATAATATATTTTTTTGTAATATCTTTCGTATTGTTTTCACTATTTGGTTGGTCAGTAGCAGCAACAGCCATTTTTCTCATAGAAGCACTGTGGCATATGGATTGTATGCTGACACACTGATCTAGATATATGATTTAAGTTTGAAATCACTGTGTCACATTTGTATGTCTCATATATTTCTTATATTTTTTATTGTTTGTATTCAGGTTATTCACACTTAAGATTGGGTACATTGTGGCCCTGATATTTCACTTATGTCCATATTCCCAGAGATTAAATACCTCTGGATAATTAGATCAGCGCAGTAACATTTTTCTTCTTAGAGCACTATTGACCCCCACTAAGGGCACACAGTACTGCAGCAGATCACAGTTCACATTTATTTATTTATTTATTTTCTTTTGCGCCGGTGACACTCACAACCAATTGTTAGCTCTCAACACAGCTAGAAATCTGACCATGCCTAGTGTAGTCAGTTTATAATAGGAAAGCAGAGGGACTGGCAGGAACACCAGGTATTTCACACAGAGGAAACAATACAACAAGAGCAGGATACATTTTCATACAAGTACTTGGTACAGCAGGCACATATCAGGAATAACAGGATTTTTTTAATACAGCTTACCTGTAAAAACCTTTTCTTGGTAATACATAACGGGACACAGAGCCTTAATTACTTAATGGGTTATGTAGCCACCACAGGTGATTGGACACTGGTTAACCCAATTCAAATTGAGTTCCTCCCCTATATAACCCCTCCCAAATGGAGAGTGCCTCAGTTTTGTATCAAAGCAATAAATGTTCCATGTTTAACTCTGAAGAGGAATGGGAGCTCTGTGTCCCGTGATGTATTCCCAACAAAAGGATTTTACAGGTAAGCTGTATTAAAAAATCCTATTTTCTTGATCATACATCATGGGACACAGAGCCTTAATTACTTAATGGGATGTCCCATAGCAATGCTAAAATTGAGGGGAGGGAGACACAGATCAGAAATGAGACCGCCATCGGGTCAGAGGATCTATACTGCTGCCTGCAGCACACTACGCCCGAAGGCGGCATCCTCATACCCTTTCACATCTACCTGGTAGAACTTAGTAAATGTATGGACCGAAGCATAAATGCAGCCTTACAGATCTGAGCCATGGAGGCCTGGTGATGCACTGCCCATGAAGCACCAACTGCTCTACTCGAGTGCGCCTTCACCTGAAAAGAAGGAATCTTCTTTTCTAACCATAGGCCTGAATAATGACTTGTCGAATCCAATCTGCAATAGTAGATTTCGATGCTGCCTGGCCCTTCCTGGGCCCTGGCAGAATAACAGACAATCAGTCTTGCGTATCTGAGCCGTAGCTTGCATATAAACTTTCACCACTCTTACAACATCTATAAATCGTAGACCTTCTTCCTCCGCAGACTGCAGATCTGGAAAAAAAACTGTAGGACTATATCTTGATTCAGATGAAATCCTGAAACCACCTTAGGTAAAAAGTCGGGTGAGGACGCAGCACCACCCTGTCATCATGAATGATCATATACAGTTCTTTACAGAAAGAGCCGCCAATTCTGATACCCTCCTTGCCGAGGATATGGCTACAAGAAAAAAACTGTTTCTTTGTCAAAAAGACTTAAGAAACATGGTGTAATCGTTCAAAAGGTAGCTTCTGTAAAACAGATAATACCAAATTCAAATCCCATGGGCACACGGGAGACTTAGTCGGCGGATTCAAGTGCAGTGCTCCCTGAACAAGGCCCAGACTAGGGAATGAGAGGCAATCGGTTTTTGAAAAATACAGCCAAGCTGAGATTTGGCCCTCGATAGCGCTGAAGGCCAACTTCATATTTAAGCCCAACTGAGGAAGGGCAAGAATCCTATTAATGGCATACTTCCTAGGATGCCACCTTATGGGTTCACACCAGGAAACATATACCTTCCAGATTCTGTAGTAGATGAGCCTGGAGGCCGGCTTCCTAGCATTAACCAGAGTGGATAGGACTGGACCTGAGAGCCCACGTTTCCTCAGAATGTGGGTCTCAACAACCAAACCATCAAAATTAGACTTTGTAAGGCAGGATGGAATATTGGACCCTGCGATAGTAGGTCTGAGCATAGCCTTCCCCCCACTCGGCCGAGCAGGGGCATCCCTTCATATGGAAGTTTTGGGGGTCTGCTTAGACTTTGAACCCCAAGTCCTTTGAAGGACGTTTACTCTTCTTTTTAACCGGCAACAGAGTAGACTTGCCT
This sequence comes from Rana temporaria, assembly GCF_905171775.1. Taxonomy (NCBI): domain Eukaryota; kingdom Metazoa; phylum Chordata; class Amphibia; order Anura; family Ranidae; genus Rana; species Rana temporaria. The sequence goes on along the minus strand of NC_053496.1, from coordinate 136,916,990 downwards.
CCGGTAAACTTTTGGATGTATATATCCAGGTCATCCCCAAAAAGGCGTCCAAAAATACTGCCAAGTATCTCTCCCAAAAAAATCTGACCTCCCAAAGTTTTAACCAAAGGGACCTGCGCATGTGTACCTGCAGGAGATTCAAGCGGGATGCTTGCTGAACAGAGTCCATAATCGCATCAACCGCAAAACACAAGGCCTAAGAAGGTCCTCATAAACCTAAATCTCCTCTGTAGGGAGGAGGTTAATCATCTGCTTCATTTGTTCCTTGAGGAACTGTCATACACCAATGGCTGCAACTGCAGGTTGTACTACAGTCCCAGCCATGGAAGAGGAGGCTTTCAATAGGCACTCCAGCTTTTTATCAGTTGGATCCTTAAAGCCCTGAGCATTGTCTATAGGACAAGTCAGATTTTAGTTTGCACAAGAAATAGCTGCATCAATAGCAGGTACCCCCCCCCCTTTCTTGGTGAAACTATTCTCCATAGGATAAAGGAGGGAAAAAAATGCTTAGGAGGAGAAACAGTTTATCTGGGTGAACCCAGTCATTATACATCAGTTTAACCAGCAAGAGATGAACTGGAAAGGAGCATGCAGCCTGCAGGGATTTCCAAGATCCCAAAAAGGAAACAGAGGACATAGAAGCTTCCACACAGTGGCGGAACTACCGCCATAGCAACCCACGCGGGCGCTATGGGGCCCGCAGCCGAGTGGGGCCCGGTGAGCAGGGCAAGGCAATGAGGTTTCTTTTTTTTCACCGCCACCGCCGCCGCCGCCGAGTGTCTAGTGCGGCTCTTTTGTACAGCTTTGCTGAGTGCGGCAGCGGAGGAAAAGAGCGCGCCGCGCTGTGATAAATGTCCCGCCCTCCTCCTCCTAGAGAAGACTAGCTTGTGTGATAGAGCCAGTGTGCTGTCTGTCACACAAGCTGGTCTAGAGGAGGAGGGCGGGACATTTATCAGCGCGCCAGAACCCAGTGGGGGAGCATCGTGACAGATGACCGCCGTGAGACGTGAGTAACAGCACAGGCTGATTGAGGGGGACCTGATGTTTTTTTGATAATGATGGAGGGGGGGGGGGGGCTGGCTTGGCTTGCAATTTTTTTTTAATGATGATGGGGATGGGGGGGAGGGGTCTGGCTTGCAAGCATACGATTTCATTCCCTGAACAAGGGCGCCCGAACGTCCCTGCTACCAGCTGCTTGTGATGACCTTACACACAGCCCTAATGCTGTGATGCCACCTACTGTCTGCTGTCATCATCATGCTTCTCGTCATCCCCCTGTTCCTGGCATCCCAGTGGGATGCCAGGAACAGGGGGATGACGAGGAGCACGATGATCCCACCATCCTACCTCTGAGGCTGTCATACATGTTATCACCCCTGTCATCTCCATCCTCCCTGTCTTCTTCCTGCCACCCACCCTTGTCAGCTTCCTACCACCCACACTTGTCAGCTCCCTACCACCCACCCCTGTCATCTCCATCCTCCCTGTCATCTCCATCCTCCCCGTCACCTCCCTACCACCCACCCCTGTCATCTCCATCCTCCACGTCACCTCCCTACCACCCACCCCTGTCATCTCCATCCTCCCCGTCACCTCCCTACCACCCACCCCTGTCATCTCCATCCTCCCCGTCACCTCCCTACCACCCACCCCTGTCATCTCCATTCTCCCCTCCCCGTCACCTCCCTACCACCCACCCCTGTCATCTCCATCCTCCCCGTCACCTCCCTACCACCCACCCCTGTCATCTCCATTCTCCCCGTCACCTCCCTACCACCCACCCCTGTCATCTCCATCCTCCACGTCACCTCCCTACCACCCACCCCTGTCATCTCCATCCTCCCCGTCACCTCCCTACCACCCACCCCTGTCATCTCCATCCTCCCCGTCACCTCCCTACCACCCACCCCTGTCATCTCCATCCTCCCTGTCTTCTTCCTGCCACCCACTCTTGTCAGCTTCCTACCACCCACACTTGTCAGCTCCCTACCACCCACCCCTGTCATCTCCATCCTCTCCGTCACCTCCCTACCACCCACCCCTGTCATCTCCATCCTCCCCGTCACCTCCCTACCACCCACCCCTGTCATCTCCATCCTCCCCGTCACCTCCCTACCACCCACCCCTGTCATCTCCATCCTCCATGTCTTCTTCCTGCCACCCACCCTTGTCAGCTTCCTACCACCCACACTTGTCAGCTCCCTACCACCCACCCCTGTCATCTTCCTACCACCCCCTGCAATCTTCATACCACCCCACCCCCTTAAATTTACTGGTGCACATTACATATGATGGATGCAGGGACATTTTCTTTGGGGGGGGGCGCACATAGCTGGTCTTGCCTAGGGCGCCAAATTGCCTAGCACCGGCCCTGCCTGCACTGAGGGGCAAATTTCCGCCAGCCCGCTCCACTGTGAGACAAATTGTTGCCAGTCCGTTCTGCCCGCCCCGCGCTCCACTGTGAGGCAAATTGACGCCCACCTGCCAGCCAGCCCGCTCCACCTGTTCTGCCAGCACGCTCCATTCACCTGGACGTTGCGGGCAGAACAGGAGAACAGTCAGCGGGTGAGCGGGCTTTCTTGCCAATCAGCGGGCGGGGGAGCAGAGAGATGACATCATCTGCATCATTGCAGATCTGTCCCCACTGTGCGGGCAGCAGAGAGATTACATTATCTCTCTGCTGCCTGCCTTTACTCTGGGACACAGCAAGTGGCAATCCGCAATGTGTGGCAGGTGATGTGGCAAGTGACAATCTGCTACGTGTGGCAGGTGACGTTGTGGCAAGTGACAATGTGTGACAGGTGGCGTCGTGGCAAGTGACAATCTGCATTGTGTGGCAGGTGGCAAGTGACAATCCTCAATGTGTGACATTGTGGCAAGTAACAATCTGCAATGTGTGGCAGGTGGCAAGTGACAATCCTCAATGTGTGACATCGTGGCAAGTAACAATCTGCAATGTGTGGCAGGTGACAACCCGCATCTGGTGACGCGGCAAGTGACAATCCGCATCTGAAGGCAGGTGACGTTGGCAAGTGACACGCTCGGGGCTCCTACTGATTCTGCAATATGGTGAGTTGAACTATTTTATATAACAATGTAATAATAGAAATTATGCACTTCAAGCATTTTTATTATTATTATTTTTTTTTACTAGTAATGGCAGTGATCTGTTTTTTTTTTGTGAGACTGCGACATTGCGGTGGACAGGTCAGAAACTTTTGACACATTTTTGGGACCATTCACATTTATACAGCGATCTGTGCTATTAAAATGCACTGATTAATGTGTAAATGTCACTGTCAGGGAAGGGATTAAATGTGTTCCCTGGGAGGTGTTTCTAACTGGGGGGGTGGGACTGACTGGAGGAGGAGAGAGATCTCTGTTCCTAATCACTAGGATAGAGCCATGACAGGTCCGCTTTATACTCCTACATACATGTATAGAGCCATGACAGGTCCTCATTATACTTCTATATACACGTATAATGCCATGACAGGTCCTCTTTATACTCCTATACATGTATAGAGCCATGACAGGTCCTCTTTAGTTATAATCATATCAAATAAAGGATGTTGGGCATTTTGGTGGGCGTGATTTTTTTTTCTGGGGGGGGGGGGGGCCCCATACAACATTTTGCTATGGGGCCCTGTGATTTCTAGTTACGCCCCTGCTTCCACAGGAGGCAATTTGTAAGTGGCACGCACCATCTCTGCATAATATTGCACCTGCATCTTTAGCGACTGAGAGGTAGCAGGAATCCATCTGATGAGAGAGCCAGCGCAGATGAAGGGGATCTACCCCATTTTCTGCTATTATTTAAGGAGGTTGAAAAAGATGAATACCTCTAAGTGAGGTGAGATTTTTCGGGCAACCAAAAAATGATTGTGACAACTAGGTCATAAAAATATAAATTTTAATACATTAGTTCAAAGCATAAACATTTCATAATCACAACATTATTTAAAAGATGAAAAATTATTTCCAGATTGAGAAAAATTTGTTACTGCTAGAGGATCACCACACACCCCAGGACTAGGCTAAGGGTATAGGTGATCATTTATCCGACGCGTTTCAGATGTCTCAGTAATACATCTTTCTTCAGGGAACAGAAAGCAGTAAGAGTTTCTCCTATAACAAAAGAAGGGTATATAATAACATACATACAAAAAATATATATACCTGTGACCAAAGATTTGTTTTTTGACATTTGCAGCGTGTGGAAAACAGAGGGGAGAGATGGAATGCTCAATATGTAAGAGGAAAGGAAATGAAACTCACCCCTTTCCAGACACAGAGCGCCTAGATCATCCCCATGGAGCTTGTATGTGAGCCGCAATCAGGGCGACCAAACCAGATGGTATGCTTAGTGTCCATAACGATCCCCCAATCCAGAGGGCTCCATAACCATGGGGGGGTGGAATAACATTAGTCTCCACAACAGAGTCAGCAGTCATAGAACAATAAGAGGTATCATGGCTGAGGAGAGATTTAGGTAATATGTACAGGGAGGGTATTAGATTCTTCACTAAAAGGTGAGGCTAAAAATAGAAAAATAGAAAAAATCTCCCTAAAGTGTACTTACCACTCCCAGTGCATCAGCTCAAATAAAGATGAACAAACACTCCAGCCATGGAAACCAAACTTGACCAGAAACCAAAATAACCTCCAACTCCAACAGGGGAAAGGAGGAAAGTGAGTGCTGACAGGAACCCCCCTGACTTCCCTTTATACTTACTTTAAGGATGATGGGCCTCAGGTGTGAATGATCCACTCACTCCAAAGAGATCACAGCTGTTCCTTGGATTGAATGGGGTAATTGCTTGTGGGTGGGGCAATGGATAAACATTGGAGGTCAACAAGCGTAATTCCTATCCTCCTTCACCTTTTAGTGAAGAATCTAATACCCTCCCTGTACATATTACCTAAATCTCTCCTCAGCCATGATACCTCTTATTGTTCTATGACTGCTGACTCTGTTGTGGAGACTAATGTTATTCCACCCCCCCATGGTTATGGAGCCCTCTGGATTGGGGGATCGTTATGGACACTAAGCATACCATCTGGTTTGGTCGCCCTGATTGCGGCTCACATACAAGCTCCATGGGGATGATCTAGGCGCTCTGTGTCTGGAAAGGGGTGAGTTTCATTTCCTTTCCTCTTACATATTGAGCATTCCATCTCTCCCCTCTGTTTTCCACACGCTGCAAATGTCAAAAAACAAATCTTTGGTCACAGGTATATATATTTTTTGTATGTATGTTATTATATACCCTTCTTTTGTTATAGGAGAAACTCTTACTGCTTTCTGTTCCCTGAAGAAAGATGTATTACTGAGACATCTGAAACGCGTCGGATAAATGATCACCTATACCCTTAGCCTAGTCCTGGGGTGTGTGGTGATCCTCTAGCAGTAACAAATTTTTCTCAATCTGGAAATAATTTTTCATCTTTTAAATAATGTTGTGATTATGAAATGTTTATGCTTTGAACTAATGTATTAAAATTTATATTTTTATGACCTAGTTGTCACAATCATTTTTTGGTTGCCCGAAAAATCTCACCTCACTTAGAGGTATTCATCTTTTTCAATTGATACAGAGATGTTGGCAACCTCATGCCTCCATACATGAGCCAAATCCCTTCATTATTTAAGGAGGTTGCGATAATAGTAGCAATTCTTCCTTCTAGGCTATCCAAAGCAACTTTTATATTTCAATATTTTTATTGAAGAAAAGAACAGAGTAGTCGGCACACACAGGCCACTCGTTAAACAAATAACATTTCAATGAAGGAAAACAGAAAATAGAAATAATAGCGATTCCATTCATTACACAGTATTAAGGCCTTGTAAATAGAGATACAATAAACAAACAAAAAAATTTAAAATTAACCCCAAATAGAGACAGGCCAAAATCACCGCAAGCCCCAATAGGAGCTTGGGCACCATTATACAATCTAACACAAGTAAATTAAGAGTCAAAGAGCAATACTGTGTAATATATGACAAGGAATCTTTATCCGTTTCCTGAGAGTCTAAAGATCAGCTAAGATTCCAAAATGACCTAGTATACCGTATGGTCAAACACAACAAGCATTAAAGGAAGAAAAGAAAGAGAAAGAAGGAAAAAGGAAATAAATTAAAAATAAGAAGAGAGGAAAAATAAGAACAAGAAAAAAGTAAAAGGGTATGAGAATAAAAGAGCAGAAGAGGGTCAACTCAGAGCTCATTGGGGAACCGAGATATACTGAATCCAGGGGTCCCAAATTTTCTCAAATTTCTCCGATTTATTATGGAGTATATGCTTGAGTTTATCGTTTACCATAATCCAATTTACCTTATTTTTAACAAAATCCAGAGGGATACTCAATTGTTTCCACTGACGGGCTATTGCGATTCTTGCCGCTAGCAAAATGTACAAGATTAATTTCACTGATGTCCTGGGCACCTCATCAGGCAATCTGTGAAATAAAGCTATCTCGGGGGATCTACGGATATTCACCCCCGTCCCAAAGCAACTTTTAAAGCGTCCTCAGTGACGTATACAGGAGCTGCTATAGAAGAAGCTGCAAAAAAACAGACAGGGGCTCATCCTGTGAGGCTGTTATCAGGCTGACAGAGGGGGATGGTAAACTGCAGGCAAGCTCAGATTTCTTAGCCATAAGCGGGTATCTTCTGATGCCTCTTTACCAGCCCTTGCCCCTCTTCTCAGGGACATAGTCCTTACTGTAAAGCAAAGGTACTATCCACAAAAAAATGCAATCACTGTTGTGTTATAGTCCTACAATACACATATATTAGCTTACTGCACAACCTGATGTCGAGTAGGAGTCTTGATTTGCCTGGTTCAATCCACAGGGATGCTTACAGCCCACAGCTCTGTGTCCATGCCGCTTACAGAAGGCTTCTGGTGTGCTGGGCTTTCATCAGCCTCTTGGTGCCTGCACACAGGTGTGCCGTGTTCGCGCACAGGCACGTGCAAACATGGCCTCCCCCTCTCCATCTGGCCATTTAGACAGCATAAAAACGCATGTGCATGCACCACTGTCATGGCGGCGCCCAGGGCGACGAAGAGAAGGGGGAGAGATTACTGGGGCATCATTCGGGGGACCCACTCTATGCATTTGTGACAGAGCCTGCAGCGAAAGGAGGTGAGTAGCGTTTTTTATTGACCGACTTCCCTGAGCTTGTTCCTGGATGGCTTATGTAAGAATACACCAGGTTTGCACTTACTCCCTCCAGTGGTGAAAACCAGGAAGACATCCTACTACAAAGAAGATAATACATAAATAAAATTACCCTCTTCTTACCTGATCCACGCTGCAGGAAAGGCTAATAAAAGTAGTTCCAGCTTTCTCCCATCACGGCGGGCAAGTTTTGCCAACATTCAGGTTTACAAAGGGTTTTATTAGAGAAAACCTTATACCTGGACCTATAGAAGACTCTGCCAGAAACTTTTCTTGCCACAGATGTATTAGTACACCAAAGTCTGGATCCCAGAGCCCAGACCTCCGCAGAGAGACATTACAGGCAAACCTTGTTTCTTCTTACATGAGGCCCGGTACCAACCATCTTAGGCCTTTGATATCAGCCTGAGGAATGGATCCGGTTATAGCGCCTAGGTTTTTGCAGCCAGACCATCAAAAGAGCATGTTTCTTCTTAGCACATGTTGAACGTAACCAACCACCTTAACACTGGCGAAAAAACGGAGGCACTCTACATTTGGGAGGGGTAATATAGGGGAGGAACTCAATTTTAATTGGGTTAACCAGTGTCAAATCACCTGTGGTGACTACATAACCCATTAAGTAATTAAGGCTCTGTGTCCCGTGATGTATGATCAAGAAATAACATTTTGGGTCGATATATTCTTTAACACAAGACACTAATTTCCGTTTCTCAAGGCCTCAGTGTAAATTCTCGCCCCTTCCACAGCAAACAGAATGCACTGTGCCCAGCATGAAATATGTAAAGAACCCATTCCTGTTGGCTATTTTATTGAAGGCAAAATGTTTTTAACATCTTGGTGAGTGGCATTTCTGTTGCTGGTACAACTGATTGTTTCAGTGGAGGCAAGTTGAGCCAGCACCTGAAAAGTGATCATGCAGTATGGAGCCTAATTTGGCTTGGAGAGGCCTGTGAAATATTTGGCAATGATTCTAAAGTCTCCCCTGTACACTTAATGTCAGCTCTTCTCTCTTAAAAATTTCACATGGAGTACAGGGTCAGTGTCAACATCAGCCTCTGCAATTCCTTAATAATACAGGGATGACAGTGATGGATATGTGTTATCTTCACATGCCCCCTTCCACACCAGGCCCACAGCAGCAGCATGATCTACTGTAACTATTATTGGACCATGGAGCACCAGGAATGGGCAACAAACTGGAATATATTGCTCCCGTGCCAAAGGGAACTTAATAAATTATGGTTTCATTGCCAATTAGCTATTTATATAAACTGATACAATTGCTACCTGTATTTTAAAAGATTTTTTCGGGAGCAGAGAGCTGGTGTCTCTCAGTCACCGCTCACTGGAGCACTGGGCTGTGGAGGGGACGGGAGCGGTTGGCTCAAGCTCTCAGTGGCTCACTGAGAGGATGACCTGGTTGCTGGTCCAGGCATGTGGGCGGATCCCAACCATATTGTCGTGATCTTGAGCCAGCCTGGATCGGCTCTGGGCTGAAAACGGGTCACAGGAGTGAAGAACGAGCTGCACTCCTGTGATCCACAGGAGAAGTACTGCCAAATGAGATTGGGCTATACTTCTCTAAATTTACTAACTGCTAGGCCTTTATTTATTAGGTTTAGGAGATTTAAGCTAGATCACTTACTCTTCCTGCTAAAAGGGATGATTTGAGAATGAACACCTTCCATTTTCATTGCTTAAAAATTGTATTTATTGAAAGATGGGTGCATTAGAAAGGTGTTTCCTTTTATTTCTTAAGGCCTATATAAATACAATATTTGAATTATTATCTTCTCTAAGGCTCTTGGGTCAATATACTTTAATCCTCTTGCTCACTTATAAGGCTCTTCATGGCTTGGAACCCCATTATCTGTCTGAACTTTCATCAACTCCCCCCTCCTCCTCGTAACCTTCACTCCTCAAATTTTGGTCTTTTGTGTGTCCCCAATACTCACCTGCACTGAATGGGAGACAGAGACGTCTCCTGCTATGCTCAAAGACTCTGGAATTCACTTCCAAAGAACATATTCTCTAAACTCATTCAAATCAAATCTAAAACTTTTTACTTTAGACAGGCTTTCACATAATTGTCCATTTTTCCCCCCTTTGTTTTATCCTAGATTCCTGTGTATATTTTGTGTTTCCTTTGTGTACCAGTTCTCAAACTAGAAAAAAAATTACAGCAATTTAGAAGACCCTATTTTTTCGACCTCCTTTAAGCAAGGGTGTCACAGTCACTCACTGCTTACCCTGATTATTGCTTATTTGCTGACAACTTCCTTCTTAGGCCTCATACACACGACCGAGAATCTCGTCGTAAATGAAACGTCGTTTTCCTCGACGAGTTTCTTGTCAGGCTTGTTGAGAATCTTGTCAAGCTTTCTTTGCATACACACTGTCAAGACAAAATCTCGTCATTCTCAAACGCGATGACGTACAACACGTACGACGGCACTATAGTGGGTAAGTTTGATTTGACTGGTGCCACCCTTGGGGCTGCTTTTACTAATCTCATGTTACTGCGTGTTAAGTAAAAGTTTGGTGAGAGACGATTCACGCTTTTCAGTCTGTTACAGCGTGACAAATGTGCTATCTCCATTACGAACGCTACTTTTACCGAAGGTGCGCTCCTGTCTCATACTTTATTCTGAGCATGCGTGCATTTATAAGCATACACACGAACGTGTTTCTCGTTGTAAACCAGCCTGACGAGAAACACGACGAGGAAATTGAGACTCCCGACAAGAAAAAAGAGAACATGTTCTCTTTTTTTCTCGTCGAGATCCACAATAGTTTTCTCGACGAAAAACATACACACAACCATTTTCCTCAGCGAAAAAGCTCTGTCAACATTTTTCTTGATGGATTTTGTCGAGGAAAACGGTCGTGTGTATGAGGCCTGATACCCAACACCGATACCCAACACCGATTCTCTGATATTGGTTCAGATCTTACTGAGGAGGATTGGTCTCATATTTGAACCAACACTAAATCTAGTTAACGTAATGAGCTAGAAATTGAAACCAATTATAAAGTTTTCACACATTGGTGCAGGGTAAGTGTTGGAATCTAACACTGTGTACCCAGTTACTCGTTAGACCGTGAAACTTGGAGGTTTTACATCAGAAACACGGACAATTACATGCGGAGTCCCGCAAGGATCGCCCCTCTCGCCCGTACTCTTCAACATCTACATCCACCCGCTCCTCAAAATCATCAGCAAACATGACCTGCGCTACCACTCCTATGCGGACGACACGCAGCTTTACCTTCGAATCACCAACAAAAAAGACCAATTTCATGAACTTGAAAAGTGCCTCACACTGATCGACAATTGGATGACTGAAAGCTCCCTCAAACTCAACAGATCCAAAACAGAACTACTCACCCTTCACGCAAATAGGAAATCCATTTCTAGGACCACAGGGACACCACCTACCATCCTCGGACAAACCATTGCGCCAAGCAATAAAGCCAAAAGTCTCGGAGTCATCTTTGACTCAGACATGACGATGGATGCACAAATAGGATCAGTCGTCAGCGGTTCTCATCATCTGCTCCGCATGCTACGTAGACTCATCCCCTTCATCCCGGAAGAGGACACAGCAGTAGTGGTTGGAACTATCATCAACTCACGACTCGACTACGCAAATTCCCTCTATTTAGGACTACCAAAATACCAGATTTCACGTCTACAAGTCGTCCAGAACACGGCAGCCAGACTGGTAACAGGTAAAAAGCTGTGGGAATCAGTCTCCCCGGTCTTGAGGTCCCTCCACTGGCTACCCATACAGGACCGGGTGACATTCAAGACACTCTGCCTCACCCACAAATGTATACAGGGGAACGCACCCAATACTTAAGCGAGAAAATAAAACCCTACGTCACCAAGCGCGTGCTCCGGTCAACCAACCAAAACCTTCTCCAAATTCCTAAATCCCGCTACAAATCGAAGGGAGAACGCAGATTTTTGGTCCAAGGACCACGGCTCTGGAATGCTCTACCCACTACCATCTGCTTGGAGGAAAACCATCAGGCCTTTAGGAAAAAACTAAAAACTTACCTCTTCTGAAGGACCGGTACGACTCTGGATGTCAATCGCCTTGAGGCGATTAAGTTCGCATTTGTTGCGCTATACAAGTTACTCACTCACCGCTTTGTTTTCAGCGATGTGGATATTGGGGGAATTTCTATCATATGTAGTGGATGGGTCCTGTGGTTCAGCAGTTCGTCCACAGATGTTCTGTATACTGACCACATTTTTCAGCACTAGGATCTCCCCTGAGCCCAAATATGCCCTCTTGAATATGAGACTGCCTGGCCTTTTTAAAGTATAGTTCCATTTAATGACCTATGTTTTCACAGCTGCCAAGTAAACTATTGGTAAGGAATGGAAAACATCTACTCTTTCCACTGCTGAAACCAAGTCTTTAGTTACACAGGTCAAAAGAAATGAGAAAAGTGAATATAGGATTTCTCACCAAATAGTCAAAAACTTGGCAACATGGTACCCCTGGTCCACACACTTTCTTAGTCCTACATGTGATGCAATACTTATATGCCTGTAGGCATTGGAGCAGCTTTAGTGGCCTTTAGTGTCCATTTCTCTCTTTCCCTGCCTCTCCCTTTTCTTTTGTTGCTTCTTTCTTCACCCAGATCGCTGTCTAGCCATCCCTACCACTTTTAATTAGAGGATGTGACATGCTCTGGTGCAGGGGAATCAAATGCTGGTTGTTAGGTAATGTTTTGAACCATTTTTTGCAATGACGTTAACAGATTTTTTTGTACATTTCTGAGTAGAGTTACTTTTAAACTCATGTATGCATATGTGTAAAATTTTTACTTTGATACATTTGTCTCTTGCTGGAATCATGAGTGTGGGGTATTGTGAAATGTTATCATCCCATTCATCTTCCACAAGCTCAGGAATATCAGCTCTTCATTTGTGAAGTAGCTGAGAAAGCTTCAAGGTAAGGTCTAATGCCCGTACACACGATGGGACTTTTTACATCGAATTTTCCGATCGTTTGTAGCCCCATCTGAGTTTTTTCATCGGAAATTCCGATGAATTCCATCAGAGTTTACATTCTATTTTTTTCCGATGGAATTTCTTCGAAATTCCGATCTGATTTGGCCAGGCAAGAGCCCGATCGTGTGTACGCGGCATTAGTCCATGAGGTATAGGTATAGGAATGAGAGTAGTTTAGGGAGGTCAGGCTGTAGTAAACCCAATTCCAATGGGTTCTTTTGTAAAACCAGATTGGATGGTAATTGAGATCAGTTAGTGTTACTGATCTGTAAGCATAGGTGTGCGCAGCCTATTACATTACGGTGTGCACCCCAAAGCTCAAACACACACGTGTGTGTGTGTGTGTAATATATATATATATTTATATATATATATATATATATATATATATATATATATATATATATATATATATATATACACGTGGCAGTAGGGCAGTGGACAGGGTCAGTAGAGCAGTGGATGATGCCCGTGGGCAGGGACTGTTGTCAGTAGTTTATTTTTATTTTATTATTTTTTTTTTACAATTATTTTTTTTAATTATTTTTAGGGGCACCATTGGGGGGCTTTGGTGAGATACCAGGGGCCTAAACAGACTCCTGATAGATCACTTTTGAGACAGAGAAAGGGCTGAGGACAAAGATTCCAAAGCCCTTTCTCTGCAGACAAGCAGCAGGGGGAATCTGTGCAGCACAGGGTGATTAGGGTGTGCCTGGGCACACCTGGCACACCCTGTGCGCACGCCTATGTCTGTAAGTATCTAAAATACATTCTCTTGGGCAAGTTAAAATTAGTTTTATTGTACTAATGTTGCCATGGGTACTAATTGAGAGGGGATGTTGTAGTTTGGTTATTCCTGCACTAATCCAAAACTGGGCATAAGGTGTTGTATTGAAATAGAAGAGGGTTGAAGGGGCATAAGGTGGACCAGTAGTTAGGTTGGACAGACACTTTATTGACCAATAACCAAACCTTCAACTAGGTCTTCATAGCAAAGTAAAGAAAGTTAACTGCGGAGTTGTATGGAGCTAGGATAAGCTTTGTTAGATCATGAGATTCAATGTATTTGTTGCATTTATGCACATACACTATTGCACTAAAAAATTATCAAAAAGCCATAAAATAACATAAATTCTTCTGCTTATGATGCCACTAAAATTTTAAATTGAAGCTAGATGTTTTCAGTGATATCTGTTGCCTCTCATATAGACATATTGACAGCATAGTACTTCCCAAAACTCCTTCCAATGTCAAGTGACTACATCATGTTACCAAGTTCTGCAGCAATCTTTTTTAGATGGTGACTTTTCAAACCCAGTAACTCATTTGTGTTACATTTGGAATTTATCTTCTACTGATATATGTTTCTGGTGTATGATATCTAGTTTAAATTGATGGTAAACCCTTACATAAACCCTTACATAAACCCAGTGAAGTGACTAGCCTCAAGTGATACACAGAGTTGAAAAAAATCCTCCTACATAAGTTCTACCAGTATATGTACATCCCTCTTTTCTCCATTGAATGTACATAACTTAGACAGGATTTCTGAGCTCTAGAAGGCAGGGGGTGGGTTTCTGATGTCTCACACTGTAAAGTACAGACAGGAAAGCTGAGTGTAATCTGGGACCTAGGTGTAGGGCATAGGAACACCCCATTCTACACAATCTCATAGGGAAACTTGCACAGCTGAGGCTGTCAATCACCTGCTGTGTGCTGGAGGAGGGAGTGGGGGCATCTCACAGGATTGTCTGGTGTTGGTATAGACTTTCAGAAGGTACTCATGCAGATAGCAGAGGAAGGAGGGAGCAGATAGGAACCACACTCAATGCTTTAGATAGGGACAAGAACTCACTATAGAAGGACATGCTTTGTTCATTTTTCATATCAGAGGTTTACAATCACTTTAAGAATATTACCTTTTTTTAAATAACGCTGTTTGTTTTCGATCTTCAACTTTTTTATTTGTTGCATTATGTGCATCCATTTGAACCAACAGTACCTCTTTGTAAAAATTGTACCAGGCAAGTTAGGAACAACCTATCATTTCTTATTTCCAGCTTTTTAAATAAAATCAGGTTGTTAACAAAGTAAATCATGCTTTTCCTTTTCGGTTTCAGTAATGAATGGACATAAATGAATACAAATTCTTTATATATTCTGTTCAGCTCTCTAACGGAGTAACTTCTGATTATTCTTTCCCTCCAACCTCTATTATCCAACAGCTGGCAAAGCCTACAGATGGCTGTAGCTGGCATCTAATTGGGTTTGAATACCTTAATTCTCTGTTATATTCAATATAATTGTTTCACTTGGGAGAGCCTTGCAGTATAAAACTTCCTGGGCATAACAAAAGCTATAATGTTATTAATTAGACGGCTTGATATATACACATCCTTGTGCCCTTTTCATATGAATCAAACATCTATGCAGTAATTACCCTCAGTCACTGTGACAAAGACCTGCAGTGCTCACTAACAGTAAAATTGTTATTAAGGGAACTGAACTAAAGTCTTGTTTGCTAGTGATATGGGACAGGTGAAGGTTGGATAAACAGCTGGAGAGGGGCACCCAGTTCACACATTGTTGTTTGTTGTATTTTCCATCCAAGGTATGTGAAGCAGAATATTTTAACTCCCTGGTGGCAGAAAGCAAAGTGTTTATACTACAGGGTGGTCAGATAGAAGCAAATCTAGACTATTGTCAGCCTTGGGCAGTATTGAAACCATATGTCCCAATCAATATACAATTTTGCCTCATCTGCTGACATTTCCTCCATTATAAATTTGCCTAATACTGTATGAATAATAGTGAACAACCTTTTCATAAATCATTCGAAAAATGCTAAAAACTCTTAGGCCCAGATTCTCAAAGGAGTTACGGCGGCGTATCTCCAGATACGCCGGCGTATCTCCAGATACGCCGTCGTAACTCTGAGTGTGAGGCGTCGTATCTATGCGCCTGATTCTTAGAATCAGTTACGCATAGATTTGTCTTAGATCCGACCGGCGTAAGTCTCTTACGCCGTCGTATCTAAGTTGCATATTTACGCTGGCCGCTAGGTGGCGCTTCCGTCGATTTACGCGTCGAATATGGTAATGAGCTAGATACGCCGAATCTCAAACGCACGTGCGCCCGGCGCATTTTTTTACGTCTTCTACGTAAGACTTTTTTGGGCGTAAAGTTACCCCTGCTCTATGAGGCGTACCAATGTTAGGTATGGACTTTGGAACAGCGTTGAATTTTTCACGTTTTACGTCGTTTGCGTAAGTCGTCTGCGAATGGGGCTGTGCGTAAGTTACATTCACGTCGAAAGCATTGAGTAGTTGCGGCATAATTTGGAACATGCGCACTGGGATACGTCCACGGACGGCGCATGCGCCGTTCGTTAAAAGCATCAATTACGTGGGGTCACAAATTAATTTCCATAAAACACGCCCACCACTTCCACATTTGAATTAGGCGGGCTTACGCCGGCCCAGTTACACTACGCCGGCGTAACTTAAAGCGCAAGTTCTTTGAGAATACGGGACCTGCCGCTCTAAGTTACGGCGGCGTAGTGTATCTGAGATACACTACGCCCGCCTAAAGATAGGCGATTCTACGTGAATCTGGGCCTTAATGTCAAAATAATATAATGGTTTTCTCTCCCTAGCACTTACAGCTTTAGATCCCAAACTTAAAGATGAACTCCAGTTATCACATACTTACAGTACATTGATCCAGCTTGGGCCAAAGTATGTATACATACCTTGTACCTGATGGATTGCTGGGGAAGTTGGAAATCACTGTAGTAGTTGGCGCATCTTCAGGGTCCTGCTTAGGTTCTATGCAAATGGCTGCCCCACTGCACACTAGACATGTGCATTTGTTTTCGTCCGAATGCATTTTTGTCCGAATTTCGGGTATTTTCGTTATGGTGACAATAGCAATCTATGTCTATCGAATCTGCGGTCGAATGTGCCTAACCTTAAAGCGGGAGTTCACCCATTTGTGGTTTTTTTCCTCTTTTCCCCATAGCTGGATGCTCGTTTTGTCTAGGGGAATCGGCTATTTGTTTTAAAATATGAACAGTACTTACCCGTTTTCGAGATGCATCTTCTCCGTCGCTTCCGGGTATGGGTCTTCGGGAGCGGGCGTTCCTTCTTGATTGACAGTCTTCCGAGAGGCTTCCGACGGTCGCATCCATCGCGTCACTAGTAGCCGAAAGAAGCCGAACGTCGGTGCGGCTCTATACTGCGCCTGCGCACCGACGTTCGGCTTCTTTCGGAAAATTGTGACGCGATGGATGCGACCGTCGGAAGCCTCTCGGAAGACTGTCAATCAAGAAGGAACGCCCAGTCCCGCAGCCCATAACCGGAAGCGACGGAGAAGATGCATCTCGTAAACGGTAAGTACGGATCATATTTTAAAACAACTAGCCGATTCCCCTAGACAAAACGAGCATTAATCTAAGGGGAAAATGTGTTCTCCATGGGTGAACCTCCGCTTTAACTCTATTAGTCCAAGATTATTCTACATAGAGAGGAAAGATTCGACATAGAGAGGAAATATTCGACATTATAGAGAGAAAAGATTCGACATTATAGAGACAGTGGCCCGGATTCACAAAGCACTTACGCCGACGTATCTCCAGATACGCCGTCGTAAGCACAAATGTGCGCCGTCGTATCTATGCGCCGAACCAGAAACCAAAATACGCCTAAAAATAGGCTTCATCCGGCCGACGTAACTTGCCTACGCCGGCGTATCGTGGGCGCATATTTACGCTGGACGCATCTGGCGCTCCTATTGATTTTCGATTCAAATATGCAAATGAGGGAAATACGCCGATTCACAAACGTACTTGCGCCCGGCGCATAATATACGCGGTTTGCGTCCGGCGTAAAGTCATTCCCCATATATGAGGCGCAACCGATGCAAAGGTATGGACCAGGGAACACAAGTCGTCGTATTTTACGAAGTTTACGTTGGGCGTGAATATGGCTGGGCGTAGGTTACGTTCACGCCGTAGGCAGTAATTTGACGTATCTTAGGCAGTTGTTTCGACGTGATTCTGAGCATGCGCACTGGGATGCGGCCACGGGACGGCGAATGCACCGTTCGTTATATGTATCTGTCTGGCACTCGGCCCATCATCTGCATGGGGTCACGCCTCATTTGCATGTCTCACGCCCACTTCCACCTACGCCGGCTTACGCCTTAGAAACCCAGCGCAGATTTGGGAGCAAGTGCTTCGTGAATTCGGTGCTTGCCTCTCTGCGCTGCGTCGGCGTAGCGTACAAAAGATACGATACGATGGCATAAATATGCGCCGATGTCTGTGAATCCGGGCCAGTGTTGGGGTAGGCCATTCGACATGAACGATGAAGATTTGACGAAGCAGCGAAAAATATACAAACATCAAATCTGTCATTGAAGGCTTATGGTGTCTGTCGAAAGTTCTAAGAAGATTCGACAAGCAGCTAAATTGTACGACGCAGCAATCGTACATTTCCGGTCAAATGCTTGGCCCATAGGCTATAGAAGAATTTGAATGTTAGTTGACTAGTAATAATAATTTATAAATATAATTATTACTAGTGTCATACAACATTAGAATTCTTCTATAGCTTGTAGGTGGAACATTCGACCGGAAATGTACAATTGCGGCGTTGTACAGTTTAGCTGCTCCGTCGAATCTTCTTAGAACATTCGACAGACACCATAAGCCTTCAATGACAGATTCGACCTTAATTAATTCAGATTTTCGGATGAATGCATTTTTTAACGAAACAAAATAAATAAAAACTAATTTCGGGAGTAACTAAATAAATGTATTTTTCAGATGAAAACGAAATTCCAAAACTAAATATTTCAGTGTGCACACTGACCACAGGGTTGATTGCTCAGCACCACCGCCATTTTTATTGAATGAATACAAGACATTCTGGGCCATATTCTGAGTATAATTACGACGGAGTATCTCAGGATACTCCGTCGTATCTCTCTTTTTTGGCCCGCGTATCTATGCGAGTGTTTCTTAGAATCATTTTCGCATAGATACGCTTAAGATCCGACATGTGTAAGTCACTTACACTGTCGGATCTTAAATGTAATTACCCAGCCGGCCGCTAGGTGGCGTTTACGTTCAGGACTCATTTGTTTATGCAAATGAGCCTGATACGCCGATTCCCGAACGAATTTGCGTTGCGTAACCATCGCTAACCTCGTTTGCGTAAGCGTAAGGTTACCCCTGCTATATGAGGGGTAACCTTACGCCAGTCCCACTTACGCCATGTTAAGTATGGCGTCGGGTCCGCGTCGTCTTTTTCCGTCGGGTACGTCGTTTCCCTAAGTCGTTCTTGAATACGACTTTACGTCAATGACGCACACGTCGGCGTCATTGACGTTTTACGCCGAGAACTGGAGCATGCGCACTGGGCTATTTTAAGCCCGGCGCATGCGCAGTTCATTCGAATCGGGGGCGCGTTTAATTTAAATACAAGCCGCCCCCTTGGATTTACGCGGGGATACGCCGGGCCAATTACACTACGCCGCCCCAAACTACAGAGCAAGTGTTTGGAGAATACAGCACTTGCTCCTGTAGGTTGGGGCGGCGTAGTGTAAATGGCTTACGCGCCGCCCGCCTAAAATGTACAAGAATATGGCCCCCTGTCACTAAACAAGGTGGACAGGAGGGGAGCGGAACCTAAGCAAGACCCAGAAAATAGTGGCTATCATTCTATTAGTGCCAACTGCTGTAACGATCGTCAGCTTCCCTAGCGGTCCATCAGGCATGAGGTATGCATACTTAAATTGTGCCAAGCTGGACCAATATAAGTATGCAATAAAGATAATACTTGGAGTTCAGCTTTAATGCACATAATGCCCACCTCTATGGCTGGATATGGAACTTGTATAACCCTGGCCTGGTTGTTTAGTATTATTTATTATAAGTAATCAGAAAAAGACACACAGATATGTTTTAATAGATATGGATACTTTATATGGATAGATGTGTGTGGGTGTGTGTGCTACTTACTATCTCCTTCAGCATTCTGGAAGACGGAAAAACTCAGGCTTGCTGTGTCCAATTCACTTTGTTCCAGCTTAAAGCTAAAAGTTTCATTATACACAGGATTTGGAGTCCCAAGTACTACAGCTGTCTTCTTACTCTTTATAAACCTGTTGTGATTCATGAGGGACACCTTAACAAATGCTGAGCCTATAGAAAAGAGACGACAATATTGTAATCTATATACATAACTATAATCCGGCTGATTTACTATATAACAATCTGGTCAAATTAAATGTATATATGCAATTATTATTTAATTGGAGGTGTGTTTAACATATTCCAGGCCCAGTTGGCCATTGACGAGAGATCACATGACACAATGCACCCCCCATGTCTTTCACTGTTACTCTTCATTATTTAGATGTGAGAGGGCGTCATTCGATAATTTTAGCCCCCCTGCCAACTGTTATATAGCCCAAATTGTAGGGAGCTTCACAATCTACCTGATATGTCACAAGGCCAGAGTGATAAATACATCCTATTCTGGACTGTGCACTTAACACTATAATGATTTTTCAGCTTCACTTTATAAAAGAGTAGTGATGTGTCAAGATGACATCAAAAGGCCTAATCAGGCTTTGGAGGCACAAGGCCTATTTAAGGATATTGCTAAATGGTCTTCAGTTGATATCCAGGTATCTTGATCTGATTTGGGTTGTCCCAGTCCCTGGTTTTGTTTGCCTGTCCATTGCTGCCTTGGACTTGCTGATCCAGCTAGTTGCTGACCATGGCTGATTTAGTGGTGTGATCTTGGCCTGCCTACTGACCATGAACCTGACTATTACCCTGCTTGCTCATTACTTATCTTAGGCTTTGCTTCCAGCCCGTTCCTGTTTGCTGCTGTTCCAATTTACTCCTCTGAGGTCACTCCACCTGCTGCCTTGCTCCTTGGTGACATCCCCACCCTGCTCTTTAGGGACATGGTGTGCATATGAGCCCCTAACAGTCAAATCTTCTGCTAGAAGGGAGCGCCTGCATATTGGACTTTTGGTACTTTTGCCTCTTTGTGCCCTCTCATTCCCTGTTAGGAACGCCAAGGATATTTGGACCAGTGGTGTGGGGGAAGCCCTAACATCACTTCGGCCTCTTAGGCCCCGTACACACGGTCGTTCCAAACCGATGAGAATGGTCCGACGGGCCATTTCCATCGGTTCACCGCTGAAGTGGCCTCATGGTCTGATGTGCGTACACACCATTGTTCCAAAAACCGATCGGGTCAGAACGCGGTGACGTCAAACACACGACATGCTAAATAAAACAAAGTTCAATGCTTCCAAGCATGCGTCGACTTGATTCTGAGCATGCGCGGGTTTTGAACCGATGCTTTCTGTACTAACCATCGGTTTGGACCGATCGGGCAGTGGGTTATCGGTTCGATTTTGAAGCATGTTTTCAAATTTTGGACCGAAGGACAACAGACCGATGGGCTATACACAGTCCATTTGGACAGATGAAACTGAACCTCGGTCCATTCTCATCGGTTTGGAACGATTGTGTGTACGCGGCCTTAGGCTCCGTTTACACCAATGCATTTTTTCATGCTTTTTGCAGAAACACAGGACATTTTTTTAACATGGGTTCCTAAGGAACACATTCACATCAATGCATTTTTGTGCATTTTATTTCAGAAATGTACCACTATGTATGTTGAGATGTGTTGCAGCCCTGGCCTGCCCCACATGTGCATTACAATAACCAAAAAATGCACTTGAACATATTATTGTGCAGATCCTTACAAAATGTCATATTAATTAACCAACTTCTAGGCAGACAGCAAAGGCCTAACATTGTATTATAATCTTTATATAACGTCATTTAAAGAAGGAAGATATGTTAATATTTCCTTCCTTTGCTCAGTCTTCTGTGTTTTTTTTTTCTTATGTATAATCAGATCTTACTAAAACCAGACACCACAATAAATGAACAATAAAGACAGCAGAGGACGGAATCTGAGAGAACGTGGAAAAAAAAAGCTTGGTTCACAGAAAGACATTTTGTTTGTGTAAACAACCTTTTAATAAGAGGATGATGGGAAAATGTGTGGTCCATAACGGTACAGAGAAAAGCCGCCTTTTTCTTTCGCCTTTTGTTCCTAAAGGTAAAATCAGTCCTGCTGGTAAAATGTTACTGTATAATATCATAATAATATAATACACTTGACTGTTTATTATTTTATTTTGTATTTTTTATTGTTTATTTTATAGTTTTATCTACCACTTACTAAAACTTTCATTTTTAGGTAGAATTACCCATCCTGGGAATTAAAGTTTTGCAATCGGAACAAATAAAAGACTACTAAAGAAACCATTTACAGTTCTGTACATGAAACCATATCATGGGAATATAGAGCAAAAAAATATATAAACGTAACATAAAGGGGCAGATCCACAGAACAATTACGCCGGCGTATCTAATTTCAAATTTTGTGCGTCGTATCTTTGTTTTATATCTACAAGATACGACGTCTTAGTACGCCGTTGGATCTGAGATGCAATTTTTCGGCGGCCGCTAGGTGGCTTTTCTGTCGAATTCCACATCGAGTATGCAAATTAGCTAGTTACGGCGATCCACGAACGTACGTCCGGCCGGCGCATTTTTTTACGTCGTTTGCGTTTGGCTTTTTCCAGGGTATAGTTAAAGCTACTGTTATGAGGCGTACTCAATGTTAAGTATGGCTGTCGTCGGATACCCCCACGGACGGCGCATGCGCAGTTAAAAAAAAACGTTGTTTACGTCGGGTCACAACGTATTTACATAAAACACACCCCCATCACAGAGATTTGAATGGCGCGCCATTACGCTGCCAAAGATACACTACGCCGCCGTAACTTACGGCGCAAATTCTTTGAGGATTAAAAAAAAAAAAGTTACGGCGGCGTAGTGTATCTTAGATACGCTGCGCCCGTCGTATTATTGCGCGCAGGTACGTGGATCTGCCCCAAAATGTCCACACGAGTAAGGTTCTATAGCATTACACAAGCTGAGCCTTTTCCTGCTTAAAACACACCCTGCTATGACATGCGAAGGGTAGACTTGTCCACATATAACGCATAAACAGTATTTTTCTGTTTATTTTCTTTTTTAATTGAAAATGTTATATGTTTTGTTTAGATGCAAATCAGTCTCAGCCTAGGTTCACCATGGAGCGATTTGTCATGCGATTTGAGATATCTAATCGCATTACAAGTCGCAGCCTATTGGAGGCAATGGCACTGTTCCAATCGGTGCGACATCGATTTTGCGGCACTGCACTGATTTGCAAAAGTAGTTCCTGCACTACTTTTGCCGATTTCGGGTGGGATTTCAATAGACATCTGTGCATGAAGCCACACAGATGTCTACCAAGTAGCAGCTGAAATCGCGCTGACGTTGCTACTTTGAAATCGCGCTACTTCAGGTGAAGTAGCGCGATTTCAAAGTAGCATCAATGTGAACCAGGGCTAACTGAAATTGCTTTTTTTTTTTAAAGGGGTTGTAAAGGTTTGTTTTTTATTTTCTAAATAGGTTCCTTTAAGCTAGTGTATTGTTGGTTCACTTACCTTTTCCTTCAATTTCCCTTCTAAATGTTTTGTTTTCTTTGTCAGAATTTCTCACTTCCTGTTTCTCCTCAGTAAACTTGCCCCTATCATCTGAGCCATTCTGGCTAGGGGTTAGTCAATCAGAACAGCTTATTGAAGAGGAACAGGAAGTGATAAATTCAGACAAAGAAAACAAAGAAAAAAAACATTTAGAAGGGAAATGGAAGGAAAAGGTAAGTGAACCAACAATGCACTAGCTTAAAGAAACCTATTTAGAAAATAAAAACAAACCTTTACAACCCCTTTAAAGGGGAGTTCCAGGCTTTTTTTATGTTTATTAAAAATCAGCAGCTACAAAAAGTGTAGCTGCTGGCTTTTAATAAACATACACTCACCTGCTCCACGGCCCAGCGCCGCGCCGCCCGGAGCTCCGCTTCACTCCTCCCCCCCCCCTCTCCGGCCGGCGTCTTCATTCCAAGTGTGGGCACCCGGCAGTTACAGCTTTCGGCTTCACGGCCGAGCACTCACTGCGCATGCGCGAGCGGCGCTGCGCTCTTTGAGTGGTCAGACGATCGCCTGGGACCTGTCACGTGTCCCAGGTGATCGGCCACAGGGAGGGGGCACCGTAGGCGATATGACGTATCACCTAAGCGGTCCCTGGGCGGAAGGAGGAAGTGGGACAGGAAGTCCCACTCCTACTGAAGCCCCCACTCCCCCCCCAAAAAAAATGACATGCCAAATGTGGCATGTAAGGAGGCGGGGAGTGGTTTAAGCGGAAGTTCCACTTTTGGGTGGAACTCTGCTTTAAGTATTTTACCGTGTCTTCATCTGCAATGAAAGTTTTCCACAATAAAAGACTAACTAGAAATAGTTTGCCTTTTCTGGCATTTGGTGCAATAAGATAATCATTCAGTTTAAACACTATTACGCTCCTGCGCAGCTTGTTTTTATGTCAGCTATAATTTGTTGTACTTTTCCAAATCAAATTGTAAGCATTTATTGTTTTGATTAAATTACAGTTGTCCTTATTAATAAGAAGCAGCCGTAACTCATGTGTTACGGTTCTGGATCATTAAGCAAACCTTGACACTGCAAAATGATATAGTTACTGGATTGTCATAATAGAAGCCAAGCATTTTACTAATTTGGGGATTACCAGGCAGTCTATAATTCTACCATGTGTTTGTAATATGGCAAAGCCCCACCCTGACTTACAACCCCTGAATTTATCTGTAGTGGGCACTGTAATGACATTTTTCACAAGGGTGTTGATGGTGATATCTAAGGACATTATCAGGTTTGGGGCAGATTTTCCTAGAAATTATATTCAGGACCCCAGTCAAAATAGGTTGTGGGGCAGATCCACAAAGATCTGCCCCGGCGCAGCGTATCAGAGATACGATACGCCGCCGTAACTTACTTCTCTTTGGTTCGAATCCATAAAGATTTTGCGGCGTAAGTTACGGCGGCGTAGTGTATCTCTCGCAGCGTAACGACGCCTAATTCAAATCGGCGAGTAGGGGGGCGTGTTTCATTTAAATGAAGCGCGTCCCCGCACCGAACGAACTGCGCATGCGCCGTCCCTAAATTTCCCGCTGTGCATTGCGCTAAATGACGTCGCAAGGACGTAATTTTTTTGGACGTGGACGTAAATTACGTCCATCCCGATTCACGGACGACTTACGCAAACGAAAAAAAAAAATTCAAATTAAACGCGGGAACGACGGCCATACTTGACATAGCAGGTTTAACTATACGCCACAAAACAGCAGCTTTAACTATACGCCGGAAAAAGCCGACTAGAGACGACGTAAAAGAATGCGACGGCCGCTCGTACGTTCGTGGATCGTCGGAAATAGCTAATTTGCATACTCGACGCGGATTACGACGGGAACGCCACCCAGCGGACGCCGAAGAATTGCATCTTAGATCCGAAGGCGTACGAAGACGTACGCCTGTCGGATCTAACCCAGATGCCGTCGTATCTTGTTTTGAGGATTCAAAACAAAGATACGACGCGGGAAATTTGAAAGTACGCCGGCGTATCAGTAGATACGCCGACGTACTCGCTTTGTGGATCTGCCCCTGTGTCTTTAGTCCTGCACACATTTTAAAAACAGGTTTATACTGGGTGAATGCATGAGGCTTTATTGTCAAATCCAGAAATTGTGATTATTACTTCTTAAAGCGGGAGTTCACCCATTTAAAAAAAAAAAAAAAATCTCCCCTTAGCGTCCTGCTCGTTCGGTCTAGGGGAATCGGCTATTTATATTAAAATATGTGCAGTACTTACCCGTTTTCGAGCTGCATCTTCTTCCGTCGCTTCCGGGTATGGGTCTTCGGGAGCGGGCGTTCCTTCTTGAGTGACAGCCTTCCGAGAGGCTTCCGACGGTCGCATCCGTCGCGTCACTCGTAGCCGAAAGAAGCCGAACGTCGGTGCGGCTCTATACTGCGCCTGCGCACCGACGTTCGGCTTCTTTCGGAAAATCGTGACGCGATGGATGCGACCGTCGGAAGCCTCTCGGAAACCTGTCAATCAAGAAGGAACGCCCATTCCCGAAGCCCATACCCGGAAGCGACGGAGAGGATGCGTCTCGTAAACGGGTAAGTACTGCACATATTTTAAAATAAATAGCCGATTCCCCTAGTAATAACGAGCAGGAATCTAAGGGGGAAAAGTGCCCTCTAAGGGTGAACCCCCGCTTTAACAAAATGTCCTTTGAAACATTTGCCACTTGTGAGGTACCATTAAATATTTTAAAGCTCATATTCAGGGTGTGTTAATTAAATAGGCCTCTCACCATAAAGAAATATACTAAAGCCTAAACAAACCTAGAAGATAAACTCTGGAGATTAGAATTAGCAAACAAACCACACACTTTTATTTATTCAAACAAATCAAGGACATTACAGTACAACTTTCCACCACCAATAAAACATAGAGGGCTCTGGGATGGACTCACTCAAGATATTATACATTTATGTACACACCTGACAGATGGCTAAGACATATTTTTTACTTTGAAATATTAAGGGGCAGATCCACAAAAGAATTACGCCGGCGTATCTATTGATACGCCGCGTAATTTTAAAGTTCCGCGTCGTATCTTTGTTTTGTATCTACAAAACAAGATACAACGGCATCTGGGATCGATCCGACAGGCGTACGTCTTAGTACGCCGTCGGATCTTAGGTGCATTTTTTCCGCCGGCCGCTAGGTGGCGTTTCCGTCGAATTCCGCGTCGAGTATGCAAATTAGCTAGTTACGGCGATTCACAAATGTACGTCCGGCCGGCGCATTTTTTTACGTTGTTTGCGTTCGGCTTTTTCCGGCGTATAGTTAAAGCTGCTATATGGTGGCGTACTCAATGTTAAGTATGGCCATCGTTCCCGTGTCGAAATTTGAATTTTTTACGTTGTTTGCGTAAGTCGTTCGCGAATAGGGATTTGCGTAGAATGACGTCACCGTCGGAAGCATTGGCTTGTTCCGGTTTAATTTCGAGCATGCGCACTGGGATACCCCCACGGACGGTGCATGCGCCGTTCAAAAAAACCAACGTATTTACATAAAACACGCCCCCATCACAGCCATTTGAATTCCGCGCCCTTACGCCGCCAAAGATACACTACGCCGCCGTAACTTACGGTGCGAATTCTTTGAGGATTCGGAAAAAAAAAGTTACGGCGGCGTAGTGTATCTTAGATACGCTGCGCCCCGGCGGAGAGAAGCGCAGAGGTACGTGGATCTGCCCCTAAATATATAAAGAACAAATTTCTTTTGCAGCCAATATGTATTCTTCTATATATTTTTGGTAAAAAAAAAATTGCAATAAGTGTGCAGTGGACCCACTTTTAAGTACACAATGGGGTTTATTTACTAAAGCTGGAAAGCGCAAAATCAGGCTCACTTCTGCATAGAGACCAATGAGCTTCTAACACCAGCTTGTTCAGTTAAGCTTTGGGGGGTGGGGGTGGGGGGGGGGTCAGTTAAGAGTAACAAACATTTGTGAAGTTCTACTTCTCTAAAGTGGAAGTAAACCCTCCTATTGTTTTCAGCCAA
This sequence comes from Rana temporaria, assembly GCF_905171775.1. Taxonomy (NCBI): domain Eukaryota; kingdom Metazoa; phylum Chordata; class Amphibia; order Anura; family Ranidae; genus Rana; species Rana temporaria. Next base: position 136,890,135 of record NC_053496.1, on the reverse strand, counting down.
GGAAGCTGCCATCTTGGCCTGTGTTTAATCTTCAACTGCCATGATGCTGCACATGTGGTCAGTTATGACACCAGCCATTGGATGGTTTGACAGTTTGGTTGAGAGTACAACCAATGCAACAAAAAGTTAATTTATTTCAGTAATTCAATTCAAAAAGTGAAACTCACATGTTTAATATAGATGCGTTGCACGCAGAGTGATATATTTCAAGCATTTCTTTCTTTAACCCTTTCACACCGAGCAGACGCGGCTGCAGGCATCATTCCGGTACCGTTGTTTAGAGCCGGCGATTGGCTATACAGGCATAACAACCGATGCGGCTAAAAGCTGCTCGCCGCTCTGACCGGGCCTCCCGTCCCACCGGGAGACTCGATCCTCGATCCAGCACCTCCAGTGTCCAGGCGCAGAGTGAAACAAAGCCGTAAATGGCTTTGATTCAGTCTCCGCAATGTAAACACGGAAGCGACGTCATGACGTCACTTCCGGGTTCCTCAGCTGCCAATGGCGCCGGATTTTAACCACTTGCTTACTGGGCACATAAACCCCCTTCGTTCCCAGACGAAATCTCAGCGTCCGGCACTGCGTCGCTTTAACTGACAATTGCGCGGTCGTGCGACGTGGCTCCCAAACAAAATTGGCGTCCTTTTTTCCCCACAAATAGAGCTTTCTTTTGGTGGTATTTGATCACCTCTGCGGTTTTTATTTTTTGCGCTATAAACAAAAAAAGAGCGACAATTTAAAAAAAATATATATATTTTTTTACTTGTTGCTATAATAAATATCCCAATTTTTTTTTAAAAAAACTCTTTTTTTTCTCAGTTAAGGCCGATACGTATTTTTCGACGTATTTTTGTAAAAAAAAAAAAAAAATCGCAATAAGCGACTGGTTTGCGCAAAAGTTATAGCGCCTACAAAATGGGGAACAGAATTATGATTTTTTTTATTATTTTTTTTTTTACTAGTAATGGCGGCGATCTGCGATTTTTATTGGGACTGGGATATTGCCGCGGACGTATCGGACACTTTTGACACAAATTTGGCGCCATTCACATTTATACAGCGATCAGTGCTATAAAAATGCACGAATTACTGTATACATGTGACTGGCAGTGAAGGGGTTAACACTAGGGGGTGAGGAAGGGGTTAACTGTGTAGCCTGCGTGTGTTCTAACTGTGTGGGGGAAGGGGGGTGACTGGGGGAGGTGACCGATGCTGTGTCTCTATGTACAAGAGACACAGATCGGTCTCCTCTCTCGCTGACAGGACGTGGAGCTCTGTGTTTACACACAGAGCTCCACATCCCTGCTGTCACCTGCCGTGTCACCGACGATCGCATGTACCCGGCGGACATCGCGGCCGCCAGGTACACGCATCGGGTCTTCGGCGATGCGCCGGGACAGTTTTTACCCGCCGCGCGCCACCCAGTGGCGCGCGCGGGTAATGCACATAAAAGGCCGTGTTTAAACGGCCACTTGGCACTTAAGAGCCGCGGTGCGGACGTATTTTGTCTATAGCGCGGATCTCAAGTGGTTAAAAAATACACAGTATTCAGAATCGCCGTTTTCGGTGATCTGAATACTTTGAAGTGCAAAGGAGGGATCGGGGGTCTTTTAGACCCCCGATCCCTCCATAAAGAGTACCTGTCACCACCTATTACTGTCACAAGGGATGTTTACATTCCTTGTGACAGCAATAAAAGTGATCAAAATGTAAAAAAACAAAAAAAAATGTTTTAATATTATAAAAATAAATAAAATAAATAAGAAAAATATTTTTTTTTAAAGCGCTTCCCTCCCCGCGAGCTCGCGCAACAAAGAAAACACATACGGAAGTCGCGCCCGCATATGAAAGTGGTGTTCAAATCACACATGTGAGGTATCGCCGCGATCGTCAGAGCAAGAGCAATAATTTTAGCACTTGACCTCCTCTGTAACTCTAACCTGGTAACCGTAAAAAAAGTTTAAAGCGTCTCCTATGGAGATTTTTAGGTACCGTAGTTTGTCGCCATTCCACGAATGCGTGCAATTATAAAGCGTGACATGTTTGGTATCTATTTACTCGGTGTAACATTATCTTTCACATTACACAAAAAATTGGGCTAACTTTACTTTTTAATTTTTTTAAAATTCATGAAAATAAATTTTTCCCAAAAAGTTGCATTTAAAACACCGCCGCACAAATACCGTCCATAAAATATTGCAACAATCGCCATTTTATTCTCTAGATTCTCTGCTAAAAAAATATATATATCATGTTTGGGGGTTCTAAGTAATTTTCTAGCAAAAAAATATGTATTTTAACTTGTAAACACCAAATGTCAGAAATAGGCTTAGGCCCCGTACACACGACCAAACATGTATGCTGAAACTGGTCCGCGGGCCAGTTTCAGCATACATGTTTGGTCGTGTGTAGGCGCGAGCGGGCAGATTTCCAGCAAACATTTGCCCGCCGGGCCTTTTCCCAGCAGACAAATATTCCTGGACGTGTTTTAAAACCGTCCGCTGGAATCCTGCCCGCTCGGACATGTACGGTCGTCAGTACAGACCTACCGTACATGTCCGAGCGCCCGCCGTGCCTCGCATGCGTCGAATGAGTTTGACGCATGCGTGGAATCATTTAAATGGCAGGCCCGCCCACGTCGCCGTGTCATCGCCGCGTCATTGTCGCAGCGACGACGCGGCCACACCCTGCGTATTGTTTACGTGCGGACTTCTGTACGATGGTTAGTACAGCCATCGTACAGAAGCCCTCGGGCAGACATGTACGGTGAAAACGGTCCGACGGACCGGTTTCATCGTACATGTTTGCTCATTAGTACCCGGCCTTAGGCATAAAAGGGTTAATTTTGATGATTATGGCTTTTACAGCTAGTAAAACCCCCAAATTCAGTATTTAACCCTCCTAGCGGTATTCCCGAGTCTGACTCGGGGTGAGATTTTCATACCAAAAGCGGTAACCCCGAGTCAGACTCGGGCTTGCCTCGCTGCAGCAGCAGACAAAATTACTTACCTTGTCCCTGGATCCAGCGATGCCACCGCGCTGTGTGAGCGAGCGGGACCTCGCTCAATTCACACAGTGCCTCTGTGTGCCGTCGATCTCCGTTCCCTGCGACGTTACGACGCACGGGAGCGGAGAACGGCACCAAATTCAAAAACGTAAACAAACACCTTACATACAGTATACTGTAATCTTATAGATTACAGTACTGTATGTAAAAAATACACACCCCCCTTGTCCCTAGTGGTCTGCCCAGTGCCCTGCATGTAGTTTTATATAATAAAAACTGTTCTTTCTCCCTGCAAACTGTAGATTGTCCATAGCAACCAAAAGTGTCCCTTTATGTCAAAAATGGTTTTAGATCAGCTAGAAAACAGCGATAATAAATTATAATCACTTGCAGAATTGTGCGATAGCGATTTGTGGGGAAATTCGTCATAAAAAAATAAAAGTAATGACAGCGACAATTCTGCAACTGAGCACATTTCAGTGATATTGAGTTGATTACAATATTGAATAATTTTTATTATAATTATATTATTACTTGTTATAATTATTTATAATTATTTATTATATTATAATTTATAATTTTGTTTTTAAAAAAATGTCATACCCGGGATGCCTACTAGTCTCTTGTTTGGTCAGATTTAAGTGAGTTATTCCTAAGAATTACAGGCCTACAGTATAAAACACCAAATTTCCTTGCAAATAATTGTACCGCTTTCAGCACCTTTTTTCTGAAATAATCATACCGCCAGGGAGGTTAAGAAAATGTGAATATTACATAAGAAGATAAGGGCTGCACTGACTTTGGACTTAATAAACACAGTTGGCCAACACCAGCAGATGACATGGCTCCCCAAATCATCACTGACTTTTTGCATTTAAGATTGAAATCAAGATCCCAGAGTCTGAAGGAAGAGCGGAGAGGTACAGAATCCAAGTTGCATGAGGTCCAGTGTGAAGTTTCCACAGTCAGTGATGATTCGGTGAGACATACCATCTGCTGATGTTGGTCCACTGTGTTTTATCAAGTCCAAAGTCAGCGCAGCCCTTATCTTATGTAATATTCAAATTTTATGAGATGCATAAATACCTCCTTAACAAAATTTAAGTATTAAAGGGGTTGTAAACTTTCGTATTTTTGTTTGTTTGTTTGTTTTTTAAATAACAAACATGTCATACTTACCTCCACAGTGTAGTTAGTTTTGCACAGAGTGGCGCAGATCCTCCTCTTCCAGGGTCCCTCAGTGGTGCTGGTGACTCCTCCCTGAATCGAGTATTCACATTGGAGAAGGCTCTCCTAAGGTGGACATGGTTGCGAGCGTGCTCCTGAGTCCTGCATCTGTGTCCATTCACACATAATGCAGGACTCGGCCCCGCCCCTCGATGCCTCATCACTGGTTTTGATTTACAGCAGCGGGAGCCAACGGCTGCGCTGCTATCAATCTATCCAATCATGACACGAGACTCCAGCTAGAGCTGGTTTGCTCATTCCTGGTCAAAGCATGACATCTTTTAGGTAAGTAAAACTAGGGGGCTGCAGCACTACAGAAGGTGTTTCACTTCAATGCATAGAATGCATTAAAGGAGTTGTAAAGGTAAAAATAAAAATTCCCTAAATAACCTTCCTTACCTTAGTGTAGTCCTCCTTCACTTACCTCATCCTTCGATTTTGCTTTTAAATGTCCTTATTTCTTCTGAGAAATACTAACTTCCTGTTCTTCTGTCTGTACCTCCACACAGTAATGCGAGGCTCTCTCCCTGGTGTGGAGAAAGCCTCTTGGGGGGGGGGGGGCGAGCAGGGAAGTCAGGACACTCTCTACTTTGCAGATAGAGAAAGGAGCGTCCTGACACTTCTGTTTGCCCCCTCCCCCCTCAAGAGGCTTTTTTCCACACCAGGGAGAAAGCCTAGCATTACTGTGTGTAGTTACAGACAGAAGAACAGGAAGTGATGATTTCTCAGAAGAAATAAGGACATTTAAAAGCAAAATGGAAGGATTAAGCAAGTGAAGGAGGACTGCACTAAGGTAAAGGAAGCTATTTAGGAAAACATGTTTACCTTTACAACCCCTTTAAAGTGGAGTTCCACCCATTTTTTTTATGTTTGTCTGTGCTGCATGCCCTAATCTCATAGTGTTCAGAATGGACAATTTTTATTTATTTTGTTGCTTGTAAATACCTTTTTTTTGTAGTCCTTCATTACTTCCTCCTCCTTATTAGCCTAGGCTATTAAGTCACAAGGCTATTCGCAAGGGTTTCTAGGATAGGCATCATGTATCCCAGTAGTCCTTGCAAATAGCCTATTTGCATAGAGAAGGGGCGGCAACTTCCTCTGACACTCCCATTGCTATGGAAACCTGACTGAAACCTATTACATCGCTTGTGCAGCACTGAGCATGTGCGAGATCTGCAAGGCTGAAATCCAGGAAGTCATACAGTCTGGCTTCATGATGCCCACACTTAAGATGGCCACGGTCTATTTCTAGATTATAAACTAACTAAATGCTCTAACAACCTAACAAAACGGACCTTAGTTTACAGACTAACTTTACTAGACTACATTAAGCTTGTGTATTACAGGGGAATTTATATTTAAAAAGTGAAATTGTGGGTGGAACTCCCCTTTAAGGTGAAAATCCATGAGGGCTTACAACCCCTTTAAGGAGAAGCATAATACCCATAACAAATTCAGTATCACTAGATTAAATGTTTGTTGTAAAAATATGTGCTAATTGCTCTACATTGACCTTCAAAGGCAAAGTGAACGGATGACATTTCCAAGGTGTCCGTCAAGCAGGGCCCGTAATACTGACTCAACATCAGTCTGCTGTTAGTATCAAGGGAAAGACTCACAACAACCTTGATGAGATGGTAATCTAAATTATATTTATGTGCGATGTGTGCTTTGTATCACAGAAAAGAAAGATCTTTGATCAGTTGTCCATCTGTTAGATACAACTCACTAGAAACCTTATACTAATACTGGTGAACAGACAATGAAACTGAATACAGTGTTGATACTAAAATATATGCCAAACTCTGTTTGATTAGAACTTGCTGCATTAGGGTACACAGACCCCTTTTGGTTCATTTTTACAATATTTTTAAGAAGGAAAAACATGTACAGGTTTTCTTCTGCATGAGCAAGTCACGCTGCACTATAAGGGTGAGATAAAAAAATGTAAATGATGTAATAATATATGACACCAAGATTAAACACCTGCAAAAAAAAAACTATGGACCATAAGTTAAAATAGCCGAGGATATTACATAGAGGATGCTAATTTAGCAGATTGTATTCTCAGGGACTTATACAGACCTGGGGAGTAACAATAGTCTTTCTATGGTTGCCAAACATTTTAATCTTGTGGCATATACAGTAGCTGGATCTGATTGCGATTATCTTTTCCACCAGCAGGATCAAGTTGATCTAATCATTAACTAGCATTAGAAAATTGGTAATTTCCACATAGTAGCAATATATATTTGGCAGGTAGGGATATAAATTAATGCCAATAGTTTTTGACAACAGGATATATTACAGTTTACATAAGATTTTGTTTTAAAAGAACACACACTAATGATCTGGGTCCAGAAAGATAGAAAAACTGGGCATTGCCCCTGAGTGCCGGAAGAGATACCATGGGACCCAAGACAAAAATGTTTAATTGCACTCTTTCCTCCTTGAACTGAGATGGGTGGGGATTCCAGACATACTGGGGTTGATTTACTAAAACTGATGTGTGTAAAGTATGGTGCAGGTCTTAATAGAAGCCAATCAGCTTCTGTTTTTTGTCAAAACGTAATCGAACTAACTGAAATTAGAAGCTGATTGGCTACCGTGCAGAGCTGCACTCTCCAGTTTTAGTAAATCATCTCCACTATGTCCAGGCCAGCCCTAAGGCCTCGTACACACGATAGGTTAACCGGAGGACAACGGTCTGATGGACCGTTTTCATAGGTCAAAACCGATCGTGTGTGGGCCCCATAGGTTATTTAACCATAGGTTTAAAAAAAGCAAACCTGCTTTAAAATTAACCTATGGATTCCTAACCGACAGGTCAAAACCGATCGTTAGTAGGCAC